>NC_051412.1:37212766-37214520 GCF_015228065.2 Penaeus monodon
TCTTTCTCTCTGTCTAACAGGATCACGCAAACATCTTATATTCAAATTCCCATCATACCTCATCAGGATCCATGTTAAGGAACTCTGCCACCCTGGAAACCATGTATTCGGTGATAATAATGGACTGTGGTGACCCAAACGCTCGGAAGGCTGTATTAGAAGGTAGGTTGGTCTTGCAAGGATATCCTGTCACCTCTCTGTTTTCGCATCTAAAAGGAAGAAAAAAAAACATGCCTGGAACGTGTCCTTTGGATTTCGGTATATACATGGTAACATTGGTGAATGTAGGTCATTTTACAGTGGGGGGTGTAAAGAAGGGGGGTGGGGTAAGATACATAAAACCCTTATATTTATCAGGGAATGATGGGATATGTTTCCAAAGCTGTAACTTATCAATCAGTTGCCTGTTTTAGGGAACTTAGCAGCTTGTGAACTAGGTACATCATGCTATGAGATGCAGCTTAATGGAATATGGAAGTATTTGTGATGCGGATGATACCTTAGACACCACCTAACAGATCTTGTATCTTCTGCAGCGACTTAGGATAACAAAGACGCTCTTAAGTAGACTACTTTTTTAAAACCTACTCAAGCAAAACTAAAGTAGGTACATACCTGTATACACTGTCATGATTAAGCATTGCATATCCAGTGACAGCACCAGAAAGGTCAAGAGAACAACCTCCATTCGAATAAAGGTTCATCTGAATTGCTTTGAAGATTCCTTCATCTGTGAATCCTATTTTCCAGCGACCCAAGAAAGGATGGCGGCCTCCTGTCATCATCATGTCTTCTTCTCGGTCTAGCGATATGCGGACTGGTCGCTTCAGGCTGTGTTTGTACCGGGAATATAACAGAATTCAGTAAAGTATATTTCATTCTGTTCAATTATGTATCCGTATGTAAATGACAATATTAATGCTACTACACTATTATGTTCGTAATGCTCATTCGTTCTTCTATTAAATTTGTCAACACACGTTCCACAGTCATTTTAAACTATCACAGTATGGTCTCGAAGTATATCACAAACACTTACGCAGCAGCAGCAATAGCAATCGGCACAGACAACATGTTATTCCGTGTCTCCTTTCCCCCAAAGCCTCCTCCCAATCTCTTAACGCGACATGTCACTAGGTTCAAAGGCACTCCCAAGGCAGCGGCCACATGCCTCTGGGTCCCGGCTGCATTTTGTGTGGATGAGAACAGCTCCATACCTCCGTCCTCGTCTTTGGGGACGGCGAGGTGGGCGTGGGTCTCCAAGTAGAAGTGTTCTTGACCTCCTACATGCATCTCGCCCTCGAGGATGTGTTGGGATGACCTGAAGCCTTCCTCAATGTCTCCCTTCTTGATGGTGAGAGGGGTCCACCAAGACTGCTCCTTGATGGCATCCTTGAAGATGGAAAGAGACAGAAGTATAGTACAAAGATCCAGTGTGAGTCAATGAACAAAGTGAACATTATTGGACCACGTTAATCCATCTTAAGATACTCATACATTAAGGACAATGCTTAAGTCATATGAACAGAGTGTATTACCTGGATTGTTATAATGCAAGGTTTAATGTCTTCATACTGAATCTTAACAGCTTTTGCTGCCCTCTGTGCTGTGGCTCGGTCCTTGGCAACTACAAGACCAATCAGCTGACCTACACAAGTCACTTTCTTGGAGGCAAACAATTCCTCATCCGCTGTTATTGGGCCTATTATGTTCCTTTCCTCTGTCGGTGATCAAACAAAATTCAAAAGTAGGTT
>NC_051412.1:37215700-37215766 GCF_015228065.2 Penaeus monodon
AGATAGAAAGATAGCCCAAGTCTGAACCTGAAACGTGCCACTTCAGCTACATTATGGGAGTCACCA
>NC_051412.1:37216119-37216391 GCF_015228065.2 Penaeus monodon
GGTCAATTCCTAAACGTCACAATCTACCACCTGTCCTAAAATGCCCCATTCTATCGCCAATCCCACGTACTTTGTAAGTCCATATCTCTATGTCCATCATCCCTTCACCCTCCACCTTCCTATCCCTCTTTCCTGACAACTTCATCATGAAAATCGGTATTCACTAGAGACCCTCTTGATCTATGAATAAATCACTATACTTTGACTGTCAGATTCTCGTATCTATCGTATAAATGTATATACTAAGATGTTTGTGTATATGAGATTTCGGG
>NC_051412.1:37216420-37216742 GCF_015228065.2 Penaeus monodon
ACAAAAAAAGCCAATCAAGTCGTCTGTCTTCCTGTTGTTCTCCTTCCCAAAAGCCACTCACCAGGCAGGTCCTTCCAGCAGAAGAATCCCTCGACACCCTCCATGCTGAGAGCCTCCTCCTCGTCGATGCTGAGGATCCGGGCGTGGGCTCTGCTCGAGACGACAGCCGCAGCTTGCAGTTCATCCTTGAGGGGGGGCATGTCGTCCACATACACGGCTTCTCCTGTCGCGTGCTTGAAGGCCGAGGCGTGGGTTATGGGTCGGCCGATGGGGTCGAGGCTAGGCTGGCTGGGAGGAACCTGCCAAGATGGAGGGACGAGGA
>NC_051412.1:37216788-37217207 GCF_015228065.2 Penaeus monodon
GGCCGAAGTAAAGCGCTATGACTTTCAAATCCGATGCTCGGTATTTATAAATTCACTCTGTTTTGCATTTAATAACCAGGTAGTGATAATGCGGAATAATAGAGAAATGAGAGAGAAAAAAAAAATCCTATCTCCAATAGCAACATTCGAAAAAGGGAAAGTGAAAACCAAAAGCGCCTTTTTTCTACCCATCCCATTACTCTAACCTAAACTAAAACAAGTGTTGACATTACACTCTGGAAAAGCTGCGTGCCCTTTGGCGGGATGTAACGATGAACCTTCGTCGCCTTCTGCTCTGCTTCCGTCAGCGGATCCACAAGGGAAGGGAACTGCTCACTCAGGCGTCCTCGGACACTCAGGTAGAACTTGAAGAAGAAGCTGTGGGTATGGGGAATCCATGGAGGTATACAGCTAACCGT
>NC_051412.1:37217304-37218617 GCF_015228065.2 Penaeus monodon
CACATTTAGTAAAGTTGTTCCAGTACTTTAAAGTACTGGCATCTATAAATGCTAAGTTTGTGAGGTAAGAATTCCTATGTAAAATCGACTAATTAGAAAATGGGTTCAGTAAATATAGGTATTCTAATGTCTTGAAGATTACCTCTACTATTTATAAATGTAAGAACACAAGTACCATAAATAACCACCCTTAGAAGTGCAATGTATGCTCTATCGTCTTCCTCGTGAATAGCAATACTTTTCCGTCAACAGTAGATCTTTTTTTTTAGTTTAAGTGATCCCTCGTAGTACTGCGAACCAAAACGCTTACTCTTAAGAAAATATGAGGACAAAGATAACGTAATAAATATCAATATTCTAGAAGAAGAATAGTCTCCCAAGGAATTATCAAGACGAAGAAAACGTAACATCACACTTCTAAAAGGAAAATTGTCTGCCTCATTTCCCACGCGATCGGCGTCTGTACCTAATAGCGAGCGCGCGGCGATACTCCACCATCCCCCCGGGAGCCGAGGCAGACAGAGGAAGATCCTGCAGGAGGAGTGACGTCCCGACTTCCAGGAGAGACGAATCCCAACAACGTCCTTCCAGTTCCTAGAAAGATTAATGCAATGCAGGGCATTGTAAATATGAATTTGGTTGCATGCAACTACAAACACACCAGGACCAGCACAAGCAGACATTTACGCTTTACCTTATTGTAAGGACATGTTATATCATTAAGAAATATTAGTTAACAATAGTTTATATATATTGCCTTAAATTAATTACAATATATTTGCAAAAAAAACTCTGAACACTATAGGACTTTACTAATATTAACTTTAATGTAAAAAGCCCTAAACATTATATCTCCCTCAAATTGTCAAGCTACATAGTACTGCACATATATGTATTTAATAACTGAGTACGAGAGCGGTCTGACCGATCTTAATGTAAATGTAAAGTAGTATGGTTATGAAATGGGGATATTTTAAGCCCAATAAAGTAAAAACTAAAATATCACAAAGGCATTTAAAAAGAATCAGTAACTCGGTGACCAGGAACTCGAGCAGCCATAAAAAGTTTAAAGATAAATAACACTGTCCCGAAGATCATGGACTATAACCATTGTTCGTAAACACTGCAACCGACAAAGAGGATTCCTTGTACTATTTTTAGTAGTCTTTGTACTGTAGCTCGGGTATGCAAAGGCGCACTAACTTCAGACATCTAAAAATACAACTACGTGAAATTCCATCATAACATGCGATGCTTCTGTTCCTTTCAAGATATCAATTTACCAGGAAAATCACATCCAACGGCATGATCAT
>NC_051412.1:37218693-37218759 GCF_015228065.2 Penaeus monodon
GGTCGGCATTTACATTTCACCCTTTATTTGGTTCCCAAAGGCCTATGACGTCATGTACAACTGGCT
>NC_051412.1:37219475-37219727 GCF_015228065.2 Penaeus monodon
GGAGACAGGACAGGTCTTGACAAGAGAAATCGAAAGGCATGCCAATGACATTCATATTTCTGATGGCATTGAGGAGAGCTGGCCATCCTTCCATCAAATCATCTAAGGAAACCCTTGGCTACCAACAAGATTTAATGAGAATAATAATGAGATCAGAACTCTTCTAGAGGAGAAGCACCAACTGCACAAAGCATACCTTTACTCCAACACACCCTTAGCCAAAGAAGCCTTGCACAATGCAGAACAAATGGC
>NC_051412.1:37220062-37220248 GCF_015228065.2 Penaeus monodon
CTTATCTCGAAATCCAGAGGTATGCAGATGCCCACTGGATAGAGTTTTACAGTGCTATGAAGGAAATATATGGTCCACAGTCTTCTAGCTCATCTGTTTACAATGTTGAAGGAACTGCTTTTCTCACTGATAAGGTAAGCATCCTCAGCAGATGGGCCAAACACCTTGAGACATTCTGCAACCAAT
>NC_051412.1:37220335-37220653 GCF_015228065.2 Penaeus monodon
CAAGAGGCAACTGATCAACTGCCCCATCAACCTAACCTTAGATACTCAGCCCTCGATGCTTTAGATAGAGAAGGTCATTTCACAACTCTCTATGGCAAGGCTTCTGACTCAGAGGGAATACCATCGGAAGTCTCCAAATGCATGGGAACACAATCAAAGCAGAAGTTGCTAGATCTCTTTCAGGCCATGTAGCTGCAAGGACTCCTCCCTGATGCACCTGTGACCCCTCTGTACAAGAAAGGAACCGCCACATATGCAACAACCATCGTGACATTTCCTTGTTAGATCTTGGTTAGATCTTGGCAAGACTTTTACTGC
>NC_051412.1:37222761-37223929 GCF_015228065.2 Penaeus monodon
TATACATATATATGAATAACTCAGTGACGAGACCTTATTTATACAGACCTTGGACACACTAGCAAACTCACCCAAAGGATTTTCGTTTTTTCTTTCTCTTAATTTCATATTCGGAAATCTTGTTTTTTTGCTTACATAATTAACATTTCTACTCGAGCGCATAAAAATTTATTTTGGTTTTGCACATATGTTTATAGCTTCTCGTTGCAAACCCACTCTTTGCCTCCTTTTTCTTTTGCGAAAACAAATTTTCAACATGTTAACTAAGCATATTTGCGAAATCATACGTAAAAGATACTTTGCTTTTGAATTCATTTGTAGATTCTTTTCACGTAATTGCTCTTATTCTTTCCTTTAATTAATCTTGAAAGTCATGATAATCTAGCTTCATGGTAAAGCGCGCCATGACCGTGATTGGCATGTGTTATACACAAACAGATTTGTCCTTTTCTGTCTATGTTTAAATCCTTTAATTCTTCCTTCTTATTTTCAAACAACTTTAATCTTTATACTCGAAAAAGCAACCACACTGGCTGATCCACCTGATTCGTTAATATCCCGCCTTTCTGCTTTTATATAAAGATAAATTTTGTACTAAAATGCAACTGAATCCACCTTCACGGCTGAAGTAAGTGGAGCGTGGTGGGTATTCTCAGAAAGAATTTGCCGCTAATTTTTATTTAGCCTATCACCAAATTTTCCTGTTTTTTTATATGCTATCATTTAAAGCTGATTTTCAGTAAATTCCCTCTGCTCCAAGCGGACTTACCTCCATGGTCGCGAGCGCCATGACCGTGGTGGGCGCCATCCCGCCGAAGGCCAGGCGGAGCCGCTCGACGGCGTGCGAGTCCTTCCGGAAGGCGACCCGCATCCCCGCGTTCACGATGGCGATGTCGTCGTCGCGCCGCCGGGCCTGCTTGTAGCCCAGGAAGTACTCGTTCTGAAGAAGGGCAGGAGAGAAGGCGGGTTATTTGAACCTGTTTTTTTTTATATGGGCGATTTTTGATGCTCTCATTTACACTAAAGAGAAACAAAATACTGAAAAAGTAACTCTCGCATAACAATCATACAAGATAACAAATTCTATTCAATTATTTATAAGGAGGATCTTCTAAAAAAACATGAACATGCCGGAAATTCATTTCTGTATCAACAACAGTTCTTCTTC
>NC_051412.1:37223964-37226446 GCF_015228065.2 Penaeus monodon
CCAATGGCCAAGCGACTCTCTCAACACCCTCTTTTTCGCTAATTATGCAAGAATCGCCAAAATCGAACAGCTGAAGCGCACAAGTCCTCACTAAATCGTACGACGCACCTGTTCAGTGTAGGGGATGTGCACCGCCACGAGAATTTCCTCGGGACGAATTGCGTTTTGTCTGTAACCCGTAAAGAAGCTTTGGTCCATTGCCACCTCGCGCTCGCCCTTCTCTGAATAATAAGGCGGTTGTATTCAGTTCCAAAAAAGTTTGGAAAATATGTACTAAGTGATGATGGTAAATATATTCTAAGTGATGATGAAGAAAATTTGTTATCTGAATTCTTTTGTTTATAATGTCGCTATGAAGACTTGTAATGCATGAAAGGTTGTCGATTAATGACTAATACATGCAACTATTTGGACTGAATCTATACAAGACGAAAATAAAACACGTACAAGATATTTAACAACTTGTACATCTCATACTTGGACATTTATATATTAAGGGACAAACAAACCTTTACTCTGAGCGGTCAGTCTGACTCCAGCAGCCGCCAGGAGAGGGTTGAGGTCACTGATTGGTGATGACGTCATGATGTTTCCACCTAGGGTCTTTTAAGAGGAAAAATGAGGTTCGCTTTAGTATTATATGCAAGAAAATGATAACTCTTAAGTGCTGAAATGCTTATCAAAAGCAAGAAAGTGTGAATGTTACTCGTTATGAACATCACTCACCGCCACATTCCTTGATCTGTTTCCCGCCAAACCAACGCAGCATTTCCAAGATAGCGGAGAAGACTCGGGTGCGGTATTCTGGCAATAAAGGATACCGTTTTAGAAGAAAAGGAATAGCTAAATCAAAGTAAATGCTATCCCAGGAGCACGTCATTTTAGCGTTTTCCATCTTCAAAACTTGACTTGTGACACTAGCTGACCTGGCTGCGTGTTGACCTGTTCCCGTAACGTCTCCTCGATGTCAGACAGGGTGACGGAAGAGCCGAAGGTCACGCCCGTATGCGTCACCGATACTACCGTTACTTCCGGTATGATGGTTAGGTCGAGGAGGACTGGGTAACTCTTGTTTTTGAATTTCACATCGATGCCTTTTTTTTTTGGGGGGGGGGAGATTCATGTGTAAGCGTCGGCAGTATATTTTATGAATACAAGTATAACTATCTCTGTGAAAGCAGACACGCACATACACAAATATAAAACAGATGAGTAAATATATTCCTCACTTCACCGCACTTTTTCCTACTCACCAACTTCCGTGTTTCCTGCCACAATGCGAGCCTCAGGATGTCCAGCTTTGAGGTCGAGGAGCTGGGCCAGAGAGACCGGCCTTATGTAGGATACTCGGGCTCCCTTGAACTCGAGGTACTGGCTGTCCCACTCATCTTGGGTCTGTGAATAAACGTTGCATATAACCGAAAAGTTTTTTTTTTTTATATTTTTTGAAATTCGGGATTGGTGTGTTTGTTCATCAGAGTTGATGTAGGGAATGGATTCGCCGTGTAATTTCATGGCATCGGGTCGATTTCGCACAATTTCTTGCTAACATATGAACCTCCAATGTTCTGTATCTATCTCCAGTGACTATGCTTCCTTCAAAATTACCTCATATCACCTTCATTATCACCGAACTAAATATGTGGAATTAATTTCTCTTAAATTAAAAGCAACGGCAGACTGGTCAGCTTGCGGAGAGTGCACCTTCAGTTCCGGCGGGAAGATCAACTCTTGGCTCGGGTCGTACGGTCGGAAATCCTCTGCGTCGTAGAGGACGTGGGAGATGTCAGTCACTCGGCTGGCATCGCTGACGTCGCCGTTTGAAGTCCCGTCTGAGACCTGATTCGATGTGGTACCTAAGAAAATATCCTGCCGTGTTAATTTATGGTAAGTGCAGATAGAATAAAGAAAGAAGAGAGGTGGAATGGTCATTATTGTGAAGGCAACCATCGGGGAGAAAAGATATAATGTAATAAAACCATCATACTTTAAGAACCACATTTCATCATGTTACTTTTCCTAACCAAGTCGGCGATTCTCTCATATCACAATTTCTTTTAAATACCACAGACCTTCCTGAGATCCTTGAGTCCTTAGCTTGCAACAGTCCTTCCTGCCGCATCCACCTCCTGCAGAGGCATCGGTGGTGAGGCCCCTGTAACCCTCCAAGATGGGTCGGTATCCTGTACATCGACAGAGGTTCCCTGTAAATGATAAACGTGATAGGACAGGCAGATCACATCCCTCACTGACAAGAATTCGAACTAACAAGGACTCGAATGCAACGACTCTAGGTAGAAGAGAAACGTGAATTCAGAGCTATGCCACAGCTGACTATACTAGCTCCATAGCAAGTATAGATCGAGGATGGTTTCACAAGGATCTATACCAGCTCTTTAGCGAGTATATATCCTAGTTCTATATTTTTGGATAGGTGTTCTGGGTCCCGTGGTTTGGTTTGGTTCTCTCAGATTTTTAACAT
>NC_051412.1:37226707-37227086 GCF_015228065.2 Penaeus monodon
TAACATAATCTCCATTAGCATAGCGCCATCCTTCTACCTGTGAAGTACTCGTCGAGCTGTTCCATGGACGGCTTCGGGTGGTTCCTGAGCAGCGTGTACATGGACATGACGATGCCGGGCGTGCAGAAGCCGCACTGGGAGCCGTGGGCGCGGGCGATCCGCTCCTGCACCGCGTGGAGGCGCGTCTGCGTCGACCCGATGCCCTCCACCGTCGTCACCGCCAGCCCGTGCACCGCCGCCACGGGGGCAGGCAGGCCACGATGGAGTAGTGTCTGCGGGCAGTTGGAGGTGTAGTTGTACATCGTACTGTGTATACCGCTGATTTTGTACACAGGCAGATAGAAACATATACATATATTCTGTGATGTTTGTGAGTGTG
>NC_051412.1:37227256-37227918 GCF_015228065.2 Penaeus monodon
TAAGTAATCTGCACTTACCTCACTTCATCTCGTCCTCGATCGTATTTCGACGCCATGACAGTACAGGCACCACACCCTCCTTCTCCACAGCTATTCTTCGTTCCGCATAATCGTACTAAAAACAGAATTAAGGAAAATACATACAATGTTAAAATACTACACGAAATTGTACCATTATTTGGAGTCGGTAATAGACTGAACAAAATCAAGGATTGAAATTTGGATTCCAAAAATCAAATACATTTTATCTATCTATCTGACAAAGAAAGAACACAGGCGCTTCTGTTCTGCATATAATTTGCCTGAGACATCCCACCATGATACGCCAGATCATCCTAATAATCTCTCTTCATCCAGTGATGGTCTCAAGCCAAGAATAAAATAAGAAATAATTGTAAATTCAAAAGACGAATGAAAACATTCGTTAAAAAAGGCCACTGTTATTGCTCTGTAGAACTTGATGTAAATCAACAATTGCGTTGAAATCTTTTCAAGAGAAGAGTGCGGGGAAAAACAGGAATGCCTCCTTCTCAAAATAACCGAGATAGAACTGGCGAGCAAAGGATACACTTCTCACGCAGAAACGTCAGCAAAGTCATTTCTGGGTCGACATTCGGCTCTTGGACCTGTAATGGAAACCCATTCATTATTAGTTGCACACC
>NC_051412.1:37227938-37228252 GCF_015228065.2 Penaeus monodon
TATAAGGTAATATTATTGTAAATATGACGTCGGTAACTATACACTGATTGTCACTTGATGTTGAATGTAAGAAGCAAACACTTTGCTTGCTCGAACCAAGAAAATGCCATTCTTTGAAGTTACATGAACCTTTTCAGTCTCAGAAGTAGCCTGTGGGCATGTTATAGCTTCAACATATGTCAAGGGGTTTCTCATCACCATGAGGAATATGTGTAAAAACGCTTTTACGTTTATCATCACAAGGTACACTAAGCTACTTATCCCATGTAGAGTCAGATTTATACTCGATCAATTAGATGGAATGGGCTATTTCT
>NC_051412.1:37228569-37228807 GCF_015228065.2 Penaeus monodon
TTCCATCTCTATGGTTTTTGTGAGGCCCATTGCTGCAATTAAGGAACCAGAGCAGAAGTTAGAATCAATGAGACCAGCTAAAGACACATTTTTTTTTTCTTGAGTCATAGTTCCAGCGAGGATCCTAATTTTTCAAGTGCATAATTAGGACTATGCTCAGGTTAACAGCTGAAAAATTTTCTGTAACTTTTCCAGTTTGATCCTCTGTAAATTAATTCATATTTTCACCTAGACATGG
>NC_051412.1:37229272-37229630 GCF_015228065.2 Penaeus monodon
TACACCACACGCAGCTGGAACAGGCTAGCCCACCACATTATCAAATCGGGTAGTCCTTGATCATAATCTTGGGTGTCTCTCTCCCCACTCTCCGGCCTATGTAGCTTAATTCCGTTTCACTTCTCTGTCGTCAAGTTTGGTCGCGATGTTTTGGCATGTAGTAGAGCACGGAACTCGATTTCCTACAGGAAGACGCAGTTCGTTGAGGTTTAATTTATCTTGGAGACACTGTTGCCGGCTTCGTCACCGGTTTGTTTACCTTTTTTGGCATTTTTTCGCGGATCTTTTGTCTTTCTGTTGACTATCAGAACGTGCCCCTCTTTTGCCTTTCTTCCTCTCCATACATGGCGTGATGTAC
>NC_051412.1:37231004-37231206 GCF_015228065.2 Penaeus monodon
AACAGCTGCTTATTTCTCCAGATATGTGACTTACTGACTCCGTTGTCCTATGGATGTTACACCGCTCTGTAGGTTATATTCTTATTGATATTTCAGCTCGTGTGGAATGCGGCATTCGATATTTTCCCCCCGTAACTCGCCCTATATTTGGCAGTGCATTCGATTGCCAATCAGTGACGAACAATAATGTCGTTAGTCACTC
>NC_051412.1:37231753-37231856 GCF_015228065.2 Penaeus monodon
CGGTAATGCCTATCCAACTCTTAACGTTGAAGAACAGCTATACTAGGAAGGTGATGACGTTACTTCTAGTCCTAGATACGGATGGGATAATGGTAACACTGCC
>NC_051412.1:37231915-37232083 GCF_015228065.2 Penaeus monodon
ACATGAATCGTCTAGAGTTCGAATAACAATTTTACAAAAATGTCTTAAAATCGTTGACAAATAACACGCGCGCGCGCGTGTAAAGAAACATGGACATCTTTTACGCAATACAATAATTTTTCTTTATCTTCACGTCAACAGTAAGATTGTAGGATCTTTTTTCGCGAT
>NC_051412.1:37232194-37232344 GCF_015228065.2 Penaeus monodon
TTTGAAGTGATACATTGGCATTACAATCCAAGTGCAAGTAATAGTTATGTATTTTTCCGATGTGGATTATTAACTGCATCGGAAGTACATTAGCGCAACGTCGCGCACTTCCAAAATCTATTTTCCGTTAGTTATCTTGATATATTAATA
>NC_051412.1:37232933-37233064 GCF_015228065.2 Penaeus monodon
CGATCTTCTCCCTAACTCTTGCTACCTTTTCATGTTTCCAGAGTTAGAGAGAATATAACTGGATTTGACGAATCTACCGGTAGTCTGACCGTACCTTAACTATTGGGTTGGTGTTACCGACGAGTCCCTAT
>NC_051412.1:37233158-37234057 GCF_015228065.2 Penaeus monodon
CTGTGCGGCCAAGGGCCTACTGTTTATTTGTGGCAAGGCGTCGCCACTACCCAGAGAAGAAAGTGTCATACCGCAAGGGACATATCTGATTCCCATAGACACAAAGCAATGTTTGTATCTAAGCAATGTTTTTTTTTTTTTTTATCAAACATGGCACTTTCAATAGTGGATTCCTTTCTGATAGCATAAGGATATATTCAATACTACATAAATTGTGGCATGCGACTGCGGATGCTTTATGAAGATTACTAAGGTCAAACTTCACACAATGCCAGTTACCTTTTTCCCATTTACGAAGAATACCAGCGTACTTCGACGGACATCCACCAGCATGTTGACAATATATGAAGTTCAAACTTGAGAAGTTGTGACACTAATCCTAAGCTGAATGCACTGACGTCTAGTGAAACACCAAAGTCCACACTGAAACAAGTGAGCAGGAGATGCGTGTGCCCCTCATTCGCTTTGCCAAGCGAACCGGCTGTTGGGTAGTTTTTTGTTTACTCGTGTTTGGCCTTTATGACTCGTACACTTACAGAATTTAACACCACGCTCATATGGATCTGGGCAGAGTATCTACCGGTGGTTGTCAAAGGTAATATACTTCGGTAGTACGCGAAAAATTACACGAACCGGCAACACTACATGTGTCCCTTAACAGGGGTCACGAGATATTCTTCAAAAGCAAACTAATGTTCCTTCTGTGGCAAGCATTCGGAAGCACAAGACAGAAGACTGTTTTTCAAAAGTTTGCATAATTCGTCAGTCAAGAATCTGGACGTCTGTATGATATATGTTCTACCATTTAGGAAAGTTGAAGAAGCCATTTTTTATCAGTATAAAGTGTTAAAGAAAATAACACACACACAAAAAAAAGACTTCCGAATGAAGAGGCTATC
>NC_051412.1:37234375-37234769 GCF_015228065.2 Penaeus monodon
TTTGGTGTGGTGGGTTGGTGTGTGTGGTGGGGTTGTTGTGTTGATGATTGTAAGTTTATCTCTGAGTACATTGGGCCACTGTTACTCTGGACTGATAACGCGTGCATGTTTTGAGATACCGAATCCCAAAGGGAAAAGCCCTAAGTATTTACGTAGCCACGCGTAGGGGCTGCGTTACGGTCCCAGGTTTCTAGACGTGTTTCGCTCGAACGTTTAAACGAGAAGTTACACCAACGTATTCGTTTTTTGTGAGTGTACATTCCCTTAGCAATTTCATCCTGAGTTGCACTTCGTAGAAAGGGGAATTATGAATTTAATGTTGTATTTTTTCATTTATTTTCTTTTTGATGACGATTTAAACTTGTCAGTATGGTGAAGTGTGCGCCACTCAACC
>NC_051412.1:37234888-37235482 GCF_015228065.2 Penaeus monodon
GTGAATAATATTGTTTTCTATTATATGTTTTAAAGGCTAGTAAAAAAGTATCTATCAGAACTCCAATGTAAATGTCCATTTGGTGATGTTGAACCATGACCCATGCTGTATGGACCGTACAAAATGCACCCCTTTATTTTTTTCATTTTTCAATATGAAAAAAAGAAAATTTAATGTCGCAAAATTTTGCAAAACGGGGGAAAGCCCACAAGTTTTGCAGAAAAATTTGATTCTTTCGTTTTCCGAAATTTTTCCCCTATTTTAAAAGAGAATCCCCTTACCCAAATTTTTTTTATGATAGGATTCACGCGGGCTCCGGCGGTGTTCTTGTATTCTCTTCCTACAGCAGAAATCACCTTGACTGGATTCGCCCCTGCCCTGGGGGCTGACTCGAATCTCTTGGACGCGTCTTTCCTGCCTTGTCCCGGGGCTTGCAAGATTCGGAATCGGACTGACGGCTGCGACCTTGATGTCAAGTGTCTCTTCGCTCGAGGGCGTTGAGTGAAAGTAAAGGAGAAAACTATTTGTGTTTTTTTTAACATAGTCTTATGCAGACTATCTTCTGGGTAAACCAATAGTTCATTCAATAACCTT
>NC_051412.1:37236985-37238078 GCF_015228065.2 Penaeus monodon
ACGCGCATGTGCGTATGCGTGTCAGCCATCAGAAGAAAGAATACAAGGACTCTGTAGGTATTTGTAACAAAAACACGTAGATGACACCAGATAGAATGTACTTATTTTCTGTGTCCGTCTCTGACAGGGAAGACCTCACGACCTCGTAAATCCGGCTCGTTGCTAGTTCTGGCAGTGCTTTGCAAAAAGCTCCGTGCATAGAAGTGAGTGCCAATAAAGGTAAAATCTAATATACCTGGAATATCACCTACCACGACATAGGCACTTAGATGTTTCTCGTCAACTTCTCCTTCCCGCACGACCACACTTACACGACCATCGGCGACATTGTGCATCGTATCCCCATGCAGGGCCGTGTGCTTTCTTATCCAGTCGTTGTGACGAAGGGAGAAGACGAATGCTATGCCGTCGGCGCTGAAGTGCGAGGAATCAGTCAGAATCCCGAAATAGAGTTTTATCACGAGCGGAGGCGAAAATTGCTGGTAGAGGGTTATTTTTCTCCCCCGGAAGCCTGTGCTGTTTCTCTCAGCTCAATAGAGTTCTGCTGGGCCATAAATCATGCCCTATACATCAGCTGGCAAAATGCAAGCTTAGAGTATCCACTCTCTATGAGCTGTAATGATGTTATTCTTAACTGTGAAGAAATAAGTCAAATGCCAAAAAGACTGATTCTTGAAGCGTTTTCCCTCAGCTATGGGTTTTACGCTATACAGTATGGCATCAGCCTCAACCGTGATCCTGATCACGGCCCTGTCATTCAAAAGTGTACCACTGGGTACGTCACGGTTGCTCCATCGCCTCTGCGTGTGGTAATTAAGGGAGGCACTTAACGTGTGCACATTAAGGGAATGCCACTTAAACGTGAGCTTCTGGAACCGATCGACCTCGACGTGTCCGCAGGCCACGCCACGAATTACCTCACATACTCTTGGTCCTGCACCACCATGGACATCAGTCAGTCAACTGCATGCTAAGAGTCAATGGAAGATGATTCTCGTGTGACCGACAGCGGCACACAGTTGATAGTGACGGAGGGTGAGTTTGACCCAAATTTTGAGTATAATTTCACTGTTAGTGTACCAGACATTCGGAT
>NC_051412.1:37238657-37238888 GCF_015228065.2 Penaeus monodon
GAAAGTGAAAGGAATCGACCTTCCTTGCAGATGAGTCCAGAAGGAGAGTCGGCTGTTCATTCCCTCGCCGGCGCTGTGGGATTCAGGTTCGTTTGTAGAAGCTCTCCATTGCCCAGGGCTGAGTCGCTCTTCCTTCCAAGACACACGCGCACAGAAGTATGAACTCGTCCGCTCAGTCGAAGACGCTCTGTCTGTCTGTTTTTTTTTTCTCTCTCTAAGACACACAAGCTA
>NC_051412.1:37238962-37239484 GCF_015228065.2 Penaeus monodon
ATAATGTTTTTTTTTGCGGCTTCTTTTTAAAGATGGCAGCTGACAAAAAGTGTCTTTGTGAATGAAATGATTGTCATTATGAACATAGCTTCTTAGAACAAGTGTCTGTGGCTTGATCTGCGTCTTTTCAGGACATGCCACGTGCTGGATTCCACGCCCTCCTCCTCTTGTCACTGGTCAGCCTTGGCCGCGATGCCTATGGAAGGAAACCCGAAGGACTATTGGGCCGGGAGCATACTAGGGGGCAGGAAAAAGCAGCTGTAGAAACACCGCCTTCAGCTGGCAGAGAGGATGTGCTGTCACCGCAGGAGCCTGGGTCATGGGCACCGATGCGGAGGAAGAGGTCACCCGGAACACATGGCCAAGGTAGGCTTGAGAATTTGTTCTAGATTTATATCCCTTAGAATTATATATAATCAATTTCATATTCCTTGGATTCATAATGCTAATAATGATTATGATAGTTATAATGATATCTTTAATATGGATGATTGTAACAAGAATGGAAACAATATTGTTAAT
>NC_051412.1:37242901-37243067 GCF_015228065.2 Penaeus monodon
TCAAAGATCTGTAAGAAAGGTTAAAAAAATATTGTTTTATGCAGACGTTTTGTCACTGCAAAATTTCTAAATATCAAATTGCTATTGCAGTTTCAACTAAAACATATAAATAAGTATATTCATCCTTCACAAGTAAAGTTGATGTTGATAAAGAAGTGTTTGACTT
>NC_051412.1:37243561-37243972 GCF_015228065.2 Penaeus monodon
TCTAAAAGTATCTTTAGTAATTCAGTAAATAACATGTTTCCTCACCTTCTTCAGCAGGTCCAACTCCAGCTCAAGTCCCACTGACGTCACATTCAGCTCCACATCTCCCGGTGTTTATGGCATCAGAATTCCCGCGGCCTCCGGACGGCGTGGACGGCTTGTACTCTCCCCCTATGCCCACATTCCCAGTACCCGCTCTCTTGGCTTTCCTGCCTTGTACCGGGAGGTGCGAGAGGCGGAATCAGAATGGCGGCTGCGACACCAGTGTCCTGTGTCTCTTCGGTGATGAGCGCTGAGATCATCGTTTGGTGGAGTAAAGGAGAAAACGATTTTATGTGTTTGTGTAACGTCTTATGCGGAATATCTTTCGAGTAAACCATTAGTTGCATTTAATTTAACCTTCATATGCTT
>NC_051412.1:37246381-37246466 GCF_015228065.2 Penaeus monodon
CCCTTTCACTGGTACGATCTGAAATTAAATGCATCCCCTGTGTGATAAGCATTTTCTGGATTTTCTGATTAACACATTCAGCAGT
>NC_051412.1:37246549-37248358 GCF_015228065.2 Penaeus monodon
AAAAACATTTATATTTAAAGTTAGTCATATACCCGACAGCATCATTTCACTTAGTCCAGCACCAATAATCTCCCTGACCTGTCCTTGTTTGTAATTTACTCAAATTGAATTTAATAAATACACGAATGTGCATATTGTTTACAACATAACCATCAGGTATATAGCTAAATAAAAATCTAACAAGTACAGATTATTGTTACTCTTTTATGTACAGGGATGCTATATTATTCTAGAATGTTTGCTTTGTGTGATATTCTTCAAAGCAAGGAAGCATGCACAAACCTACATTGCACTCTGGTGTATAAGCTTTCTTTTGTTTCACCTGGGTGTGGCGGCAGCCAAAACACACCTTTTGGCTGCGCGCTTCTTCAGGAAATGCCTCTCAGTCAGTCTCATTGACAGCGATATGCGGGGACAACCTGAATGCTATGCTCGCGGCCCTGAAAACCTATCAATCAGTTGCATTTTTAAATTCAAGCTGAATTCTGAGTGTTATTTTCTTTGGTGTCTTTTCATGATACAGGTAAAAGGAATTCAGGACAGTCATGTCCATCAAATGAAAGAAGTATTCTTCGTATTATTTCAGTGATTTTCTCAACATTCTATGTTGTTCAGCATCATATCACTCTTATATACCAAATTCATATTGCAGTCATAATCTACAATAAGTTTTGACTTATGCTACCATCTTTGTTTGCTTTTCCAGTCTCGACAATGTTATCAAAATGGACCATCGACAATAATGTTACTTCCCTTCGGTCGTGAATCTTCATCGCCATGGCATTATTTGCATGTTGTACCTTTTTTTTCTTATTTTATAGTCTGGGAAACGTCGGTATTTGTTTTCGCGAGTTCCACAAACTCCAATCTCTTTTTCGTGGAGATATCTGAAAAGTAGAAGACTGCTATATCAATTATGCGTGCCCACGTCCATCATAATCTTGAAGCAACGTCTTCACTACAAACCTAGGTATAACCGAGGCTAATGTCTAAATGGACCTCTGTGCCCCTTCCTGTATACATTATCATGTCAAATATGTAGTCAGTTTTACAATCACATACAAGAAAAAGCCTTTATGCCAAACCTATGCCCTTTCGAAAGAATATATTTTTTGAAACTTCCTTTCCACATCAAACTTTCATCAATCACTAGGTTTTTGTATGGGTAGAAACTTTCAGGCATTGTAACACTGGCCTGATTTTTCTAATCTTGTTTCCAGTGTTCTGAATACTATTGTCAACAAAATACAACAATCGCATTATCAGCTGGAACCTGTTACATGACATGACATGACATATTGGGGTATTCATATAAAAGTTTGTGTTCCAATATAAGGGTACTTCATGCTTCTTCACGTGGCTCATGAGCATGACCAAGGCAAGAGAAATATACATTTCCTTGTCATCAACCGGTTGATATCTATGAAGCCCTGACATCGGTGGGACAATAGAATATTTCATGAGAAATGTGAAAAATCTCTTCGTTTCTTCACATATCTGCTCTATCAGAGTTTTACCAGAAAATTGAAGAAATGTGTCACTTTGCCAAATGCCAAGGCTGCAATCCCGTACCAGAAGCAGCTGTAGCAGGGGCACCTGATGGAGGAAATAAATTATTAGCAGTAAATCACAGACACAGTACACAGAAAGTGCAGAATAAGCTAACTGTATCTATCATAGATATAAATGCCAAACTTACCGTTTTAAGTAAATAAGATGCGAAAGATTTAAAATCTTATACTGGCAGCTAGTAAATACAATATGACAGATTTTGACATAGCTGCAAATTGTCATAAACTTAAACATAAA
>NC_051412.1:37248612-37248944 GCF_015228065.2 Penaeus monodon
GACTGAAAATGAAGATGCTCCTTTTATAGCAAAGGGCATAGTTTTATATTGATATAATGCTATAGGAGTTATCAAAGCTGGTATTTTCTTTGCCTTATCAGTAATTGGAAACTTGGTAATAACGCTTCAAAAGATGAATACGTGATATATATTTTGAAGAGCCAACTTTGTCTATTAAGTCATCAATTCTAGGAAGTGGAAAACAATCTGAAACTGTAAGGCCATTAACTTTTCTATAATCAGTACACAATCTCCAACTACCATCTGATTTAGGTAGTAAAAGGCAAGGAAATGCCCATTCACAAGTACTTGGTTCAATTATGTTATTGTCC
>NC_051412.1:37248962-37250045 GCF_015228065.2 Penaeus monodon
TCTCTACTCAAACTTTCAAACTTAATTGGGGGCATCCTATAAGGTTTCCCTGGTGTAGCTCCAGACAGCAGCTTTACACTATGCTCCACTAGTGATGTGCAGCCAGGAAAAACACTGAACAATGTAGGGAATTTTTCTACAAGGGACATAAAACCTGAGCTTGATCAAAGGATAAGTGGGTTAAATTTGCACATAAATTATGTAATACATCGCTGTTTTTGAGTTCCACCTCCAATGCTTTATGTTCAAAGTCGGAATCATGTTTATAATCATGGTTACTACTGGATTCAGCCTCGTTACAAGTACTCATGACAGTTTTCACTTTCTCTTGATTTCTTTTAATATATATCTTCAGTCTGTTAATGTGCTGTACCTTTTTATCTCCTCTTATCTCTGGTGTTCAAATTATATAATTAACATCACTTATCCTGTCAATTGCTTTATGATGGCCTTCAAACTCGACACTTAATGGGTCTTTCCAGGTTGGGATAAACAACAGCCCTTCATCACCAGCACTAAACTTTCTTTTAACTACCTTTTACCAAAATTATCTTTCATCTTTGTGCCTTTTCCGTGTTTGAAACTGCAAATTCTCTCAATTTATGAATTCTTTCTTTCATATTTTCTACATACAAACTTAAATTGTCAGTCTTGTTTTCATCAAGAAACTCTCAAAAAGAATTTCTAAAGGGCCTATTATCTGATAGCTAAATAAAAGTTCACATGGGGAGTAACCTAAACTTTCATTTTTAGCAGTTCGTATCGCATAAAACATAAAACTCTTTCTCAGCTTCATTACAAAACTATCAAAGTGCGTTTAAGGGTTTGATTAAACCTCTCTAATGCTCCTTGACTCTCTGAGTGGTAAGCAGAAGAGTTACATTGTGTAACATTCAATGTCTTCATAACATCCCTTAACATATTACTGGTAAAATTAGAATCTCTATCTCTTTGTATGATTTTAGGAATACCAAAAGCTGTAAAATATTTTGTCCATGCAGGTACAATGCTTCTGGTGGTTATGTTGCATTACGGTGTGGCTTTAGGATACTTTATGCTTGAACACATTATGGGCAATAAGAA
>NC_051412.1:37250116-37250606 GCF_015228065.2 Penaeus monodon
AGGGAGGGGTCCCACATAATTAATTATGACTTTAGAAAATGGTTTCATTAGCTATTGGAATAGGATTCAATGGAGCTGGTAGAATTTTCCGGTTTGGCTTACCAGTCAGTTGACACACTTTACATGTGCCACAAAATTTTTATTGATACCAGCCCCCCACCCCCCAAAAAAAATCGAAACTTTCTCCAAAGTTGACCTCCAATAAAATCTTGGGCCATGCTCATTACTTTATACCTAAAACAACTTGCTATTATAATCTGGAGTACATCATACCACTCAAAACAAGGATCATCTGCAGAACGCAATTTACGCATTAGCTTACCATTCTTTATATAATACATTTTACTCTTTTCTTCTAGGTGTTGTGTACTCCCTGCTTTATACAATAATCTTATTCGTGTTATAGGTAGTGTTAAAATTTACATCGCTCTTATCTTTTTGATCCTTACTATTACACTCACACATCTCCACTAACTAAGAGCCACCTGAC
>NC_051412.1:37250952-37253097 GCF_015228065.2 Penaeus monodon
CCGCCAACTCCCCTTATCAACACATGCTTATCCGTCAAAACATTCTCTAAAAGCGGTAAAGCACTCTTCAACACAATACTGTATCCCGCAGGATAGTAAATGGAACTGGCTCATCACTCTTCACAGCAAATATCAACACTGTAAACTTACAAGAATCAAGATCCTTATCATCAACCGTGGCATCAGAATCTGCATTACCAATATTCTGCAAATTCTCTGGAACATAACATATATTAGTAACAGATTTTTCCATTTCTTTCTTCAATATAAGTTTATGACAATAGCAGCTATGTGACCAACTTCTTTACAAAAAGAGCTGCTTTTAAATCTAACTTCATTGCCACTATAAGATTTAAAATCTGCCACATTGTATTTACTAGCTGCCAGCATAAGATTTTAAATCTTTCGCATCTTATTTACTTATAATGGTGAGCTTGGCATTTATGTCTATGATAAATACAGTTAGCATTTTCTGCACTTTCTGTGTACTGTGTCTGTGATTTACTGCTAATAATTTATTTCCTCCATCAGGTGCCCCTGCTACAGCTGCTTCTGGTACGGGATTGTAGCCTTGGCATTTGGCAAAGTGACACATTTCTTCAATTTTTTTGGTAAAACTTTGGTAGAGCAGATATGTGAAGAAACGAAGAGATATTTTCACATTTCTGATGGAATATTCTATTGTCCCACCGATGTCAGGGCTTCGTAGATATCAACCGTTGAAGACAAGGAAATGTATATTTCTCTTGCCTTGGTCATGCTCATGATCCACGTGAAGAAGCATGAAGTACCCATATATTGGACCACAAACTTTTATGTAAAAATCCCACTATTTAGCAAGGTCATGTCATGTAACAGGTTCCAGCTGATAATGCGATTGTTGTATTTTGTTGACAATAGTATTCAGAACACTGGAAACAAGATTAGAAAAATCAGGCCAGTGTTACAATGCCTGAAAGTTTCTACCCATACAAAAACCTAGTGATTGATGAAAGTTTGATGTGGAAAGGAAGTTTTAAAAAATATATTCTTTCGAAAGGGCATAAGTTTGGCGTAAAGGCTTTTCTTGTATGTGATTGTAAAACTGACTACATAATTGACATGATAATGTATACAGGAAGGGGCACAGAGATCCATTTAGACATTAGCCTCGGTATACCTAGGTTTGTAGTGAAGACGTTGCTTCAAGATTATGATGGACGTGGGCACGCATAATTGATATAGCAGTCTTCTACGTTTCAAATATCTCCACGAAAAAGAGATTGGAGTTTGTGGAACTCGCGAAAACAAATACCGAAGTTTCCCAGACTATAAAAAAGAAAAAAAGGTACAACATGCAAATAATGTCATGGCGATGAAGATTCACGACCGAAGGGAAGTAACATTATTGTCGATGGTCCATTTTGATAACATTGTCGAGACTGGAAAAGCAAACACAGATGGTAGCATACAGACTAAGTCAAAACTTATTGTAGATTATGACTGCAATATGAATTTGGTAGATAAGAGTGATATGATGCTGAACACCATAGAATGTTGAGAAAATCACTGAAATAATACGAAGAATACTTCTTTCATTTGATGGACATGACTGTCCTGAATTCCTTTTACCTGTATCATGAAAAGACACCAAAGAAAATAACACTCAGAATTCAGCTTGAATTTAAAAATGCAACTGATTGATAGGTTTTCAGGGCCGCGAGCATAACATTCAGGATGTCCCCGCTAAAACATATCACTGTCAATGAGACTGACTGAGAGGCATTTCCTGAAGAAGCGCGCAGCCAAAAGGTGTGTTTTGGCTGCCGCCACACCCACGTGAAACAAAAGAAAGCTTATACATCAGAGTGCAATGTAGGTTTGTGCATGCCTCCTTGCTTTGAAGAATATCACACAAAGCAAACATTCTAGAATAATATACCATGCCTGTACATAAAAGAGTAACAATAACCTGTACTTGTTAGAATTTTATTTTGCTATATACCTGATGGTTATGTTGTAAACAATATGCACATTCGGTATTTATTAAATTTAATTTGAGTAAATTACAAACAAGGACAGGTCAGGGAGATTATTGGTGCTGGACTAAGTGAAATGATGCTGTCGGGTATATATGACTAACTTTAAATATAAATGTTTTTTTTT
>NC_051412.1:37253179-37253264 GCF_015228065.2 Penaeus monodon
ACTGCTGAATGTGTTAATCAGAAAATCCAGAAAATGTTTATCACACAGGGGATGCATTTAATTTCAGATCGTACCAGTGAAAGGG
>NC_051412.1:37255342-37255516 GCF_015228065.2 Penaeus monodon
AAAGGTAAAGCACTTCTTTATCAACATCAACTTTACTTGTGAGGGATGAATATACTTATTTATACGTTTTAGTTGATAAACTGCAATAGCAATTTGATATTTAGAAATTTTGCAGTGACAAAACGTCTGCAGACAACTATATTTTTAAAACTTTTCTTACAGATCTTTGATATT
>NC_051412.1:37255703-37256104 GCF_015228065.2 Penaeus monodon
GGGATATAAATCTGGAACAAATTCTCAAGCCTACCTTGGCCATGTGTTCCGGGTGACCTCTTCCTCCGCATCGGTGCCCATGACCCAGGCTCCTGCGGTGACAGCACATCCTCTCTGCCAGCTGAAGGCGGTGTTTCTACAGCTGCTTTTTCCTGCCCCCTAGTATGCTCCCGGCCCAATAGTCCTTCGGGTTTCCTTCCATAGGCATCGTGGCCAAGGCTGACCAGGGACAAGAGGAGGAGGGCGTGGAATCCAGCACGTGGCATGTCCTGAAAAGACGCAGATCAAGCCACAGACACTTGTTCTAAGAAGCTATGTTCATAATGACGATCATTTCATTCACAAAGACACTTTTTGTCAGCTGCCATCTATAAAAAGAAGCCGCAAAAAAAAAACATTAT
>NC_051412.1:37256189-37256415 GCF_015228065.2 Penaeus monodon
TAGCTTGTGTGTCTTAGAGAGAGAGAAAAAAAACAGACAGACAGAGCGTCTTCGACTGAGCGGACAAGTTCATGCTTCTGTGCGCGTGTGTCTTGGAAGGAAGAGCGACTCAGCCCTGGGCAATGGAGAGCTTCTACAAACGAACCTGAATCACACAGCGCCGGCGAGGGAATGAACAGCCGACTCTCCTTCTGGACTCATCTGCAAGGAAGGTCGATTCCTTTCA
>NC_051412.1:37262149-37262313 GCF_015228065.2 Penaeus monodon
CCTTTTCCGATATGTTTCGATTTCTGTATTTATAAAAATTGATTCAGCACATCAAACCGCCTGGGCGAGGAAAAAGCCTCTGGACAGCTCACACCCATTTAGTAGCGCTTGTGCTTGGTTTAGAGGATAATTTCCAAACATAGAATTACTACATTGCCACTCTT
>NC_051412.1:37268341-37268475 GCF_015228065.2 Penaeus monodon
ACTTTTTGAATTTAAAACACTGTGAGAACCGTCGGCCAAGGAAATGTGTGGGGTCAAAGTTTATCTGGCCACCATAGTTGGTGACGGTTTCATGTCATGTAAACCTTTGGTTTGAACGATCGCAGAGGGATTTT
>NC_051412.1:37268579-37268659 GCF_015228065.2 Penaeus monodon
GTATAGTCGAGAGTGTGAGGCGTGCTCGCTTGCACGTCTTCGGTTTAAGCACGCTTACCACCTCTGTCATACCCGTACTC
>NC_051412.1:37268858-37269305 GCF_015228065.2 Penaeus monodon
TTTTTTGTGCGGCTTCTTTTTATAGATGGCACTAGACACAAAAGTGTCTTTGTGAATGAAATGATCTTCATATGAACATAGATTCTTAGAACAAGTGTCTGTGGCGTGAACTGTGTTTTTTTTTTTTTTTCAGGACATGCCACGTGCTGGATTCCACGCCCTCCTTCTCTCGTTCCCTGGTCAGCCTTGGCCACGATGCCTTTGAAAGGAAACCCGAAGGACTATTGAGCCGGGAGCATACTAAGGGGCTGGAAAAAGCAGGTGTAGAAACACCAACTTCAGCTGGCAGAGAGGATGTGCTGTCACCGCAGGAGACTGGGTCATGGGCACCAATGCGGAGGAAAAGTTCACCAGATACACAGTACCAGAAACAGGGTAGGCTCCCAGTTTTCTATCCCTTAGCATAATAGCGTTAATTATGGCGTGAGAGTGAGTGATGAGTATAGA
>NC_051412.1:37269435-37269556 GCF_015228065.2 Penaeus monodon
GAGATCAGTGATCTGTGAGGAAAATTACTAAAAGTATTGCAGCATACAAATATTTTAGGGAGAAAAAAATCGCAAAGACTATGGTAAAATAAACTATTTAATGGAGATTTCTCACTGTAAG
>NC_051412.1:37271267-37273591 GCF_015228065.2 Penaeus monodon
CCCATCACGGATATTTCACCTTTTCAATTGTTCCCATCACGAATACTTCATCATATTTACCTGTTCCCATCACGAATATTTCATCTTTTTCATCTAGTTCCAGCTCGTCTGTCAGAGTGAGCTTGGCGTCCGTGCCTTAGTAGCAATGGTTGCTGTGATCGTATAGGAAATGACTGCCGCCTTCTTGCCAAGTGTTTGCATAATTATACAGCGTGTTCTGAGGCGCAGGTTGTGTTGTCCGGCAGGCGAGTCCAAATAGAAAAAAAGGAAAACGTAATTTGAAAATGATAGGCAAGACAGAAAACGTAGGGCACAACAGGAGTTTATGGGAGACTTAGATATTATATATTCTGCAAATTTTGATATGGGAGTTCCATTTGGGGAAAATTCGATTACCGAATATTCTTGTGGTTAATTTATTCCTGGTATCCTGCCAATCTGTACTTTTAAAGAGATTTTTCTGTCTAAAGTATTGCAATGATTTGGCAACTGTGTTTGACATGAGGTGATCAGTCAATTTCACATCATCCTGCTTACACCTTTAACATCTAAATGCTTAGACGATATTTTACTTAAGCTTACCTACCCACCGATTAACAGTGGTTGTTGATGGCATAGGGATTACATCTCTGTTTCTTAGATAACAATGAGCATTAGTAATCAAACTTCTTAAATTTACAGCTCAACTAAGGTCGGCGCTCCTATTTTGCTACTTTACGTTTACTTTCAAATATTTTAATTTGAATATAGAAACGTTAGTTCTTCATTTATCTTTTACATCAAATGTAACAATGTCAAAAGCATTTAAAGTTTTAGCTTGAAGTCTAGAAATAAGTTCCTGACATTTTCTATTGCCAACAAAAAGTTTATCCCTCTCCATACTAACCATAGAAAGCTGCTGGTTTAATGCACGTATGATGCCATACAAGGAAGTACTAAGGTTGCCATTACCTGTGTGTCATGTCGCAAATATATGGAAATTTCCTTTTTCTCTGGATGATGCCTTCCTCAAGTGTTGGATCTCTTCTACTGGTAACTTCTGGGTGCTCTGAAAAATGTTTAGACAATTAATTTGCTGCTGTAAACCCTTATTTGGGATGAAGAAAAGGGAGGATGGGTTCTCATGAAAGGGAAAAGTAGGAAAGGAAGGTTTTATGTGGGACATGGGGGGTCCTGCAAGTAAATGAATAAAGTACATTTCTTAAGGATTGATCTGTGGAAGCTTAAGAAAAAATGAGGACATACGTTTGTAAAGAATGACTAACTGCAATCAAGGAAAAAGGTATTCTACTAGCATTAGCATTAAAATTGCAAACAGTATTAAGAAAGACTGATTACCTTTGAGCTTTGGCATAAAAAATGTTGGTAGCCATGCATCAGAGGTCACATTCTGCTCTGTTCTTGCAGGTGAGACGTGGGGTGCCTGTAAAACAAATTGCTTACAATTCTGTAACATTATTTCACAATTACTTAAGGGAAGTTCCTTGGCATTATAAGATTCATGATGTGTGCTGATTTGAATCTCAGATAAATTCTGTCATTAGAAGTCCTGGTGTGTGCTGGTATACATACATGACCTTCTGCTCTGCCCTTGCAGTTGTGATGCAAGATGCTGCAATATATAGAGTACTTACAATAGCGATATTGCATTTCACCTTATTTTAATATTTTACATAATTTAATGAATTACCTAAGGAAATCATAGGATGTGTGAAAGAAATGTCACATTTAAGCAATATATAACATATAGCAAATGCATAACAAATCATTGCTAAGTGGTTTTGAGGGAGTTAGAAAGAGTGGACTTAGACACACTTCCTAACTCAAATATTATTACTTTGGATGAGAGGCGCACTCACCATCTGAGGCCGAAGAGTAGAGTGTCGGCACTGTTCCAGGTTTAAATTTCTTTTGGGATGCAGGGGCAGGGATATCAAGTAACTTGTACTTCACATTTCTTTAGAAGGCGTTTTGTTCAAAATGCCGACTGTTCTTTTGCAATATGGTATCCACTGTCTCCTCCTATATTCTTCTTTTGGAAATCTATGGTACTTATGTGATGCTCTTTCATTGCGTTTTTCTGCACCCAGGCATTGCGCAATGTGACGGCATGATTGTTTGAGTTACCCACAATTATAAATATAGAAAACGGAGACACGTTCATGACGCCTGACACGACTTGACTGAGGTGGAAATTTCAGTGAACCCTCGGCCAGTTACTGTCGGTACTGTCAACGCTATTGAGATCTTGTATTCTTTCTATCTTGCTCGGGAGCAGATGAAACCGAAACGATCGGTTAGAGTTGATTCGGAAAGGTTGGTAC
>NC_051412.1:37273977-37274068 GCF_015228065.2 Penaeus monodon
TCCTTCACAGTTCGAGAAGGAGGCATGACCGGTAGTTAATTGCCTAATACCCTACTGTGAGTCACTTTCTTCTTTGTTATTTACATTCATT
>NC_051412.1:37274130-37274232 GCF_015228065.2 Penaeus monodon
TGTCCAGTGGGACTTGGCATTATGTTGCAGCATAAAGACTGTCAGAGAACTGCTGGGCTGTTTAATGTGGATTCACAGCACTGGGGTTTGGGAGTTGATGGA
>NC_051412.1:37274742-37275327 GCF_015228065.2 Penaeus monodon
AAATGAAGCATTTGTCTTCTCAAAAATACCTTAGCAGTTATCATACCTTTACCTAATTTTGGGGGTAATTCCTTTGAAAAAGGTAAAAATTTTCCCCTACGTTTATTACCCTTGCTGATCAGTGTGACAGCAGAATTACACGAGATACTTAAAGGAATTGCAATGAAGATATATACTCGTGGATTGGTTATGGCCTGGATTAGTTGGATTAAGCGAATTGATTACGAATTTGATTCATAAGCAAGCCATGGACTTGGAACAGAGCAGTCCGTCTTCTCTTCAAATTTGTGACTGAATTCTATGTTCTAAAACTGGATTATTATTTTTGCCACTAGCGGCGGCCTGCGTTATCCGAGTGGTTTTTAATCTGTATGATCAGTGACACAATCTAGATAAGTAATTAGACGCTCTTTCTCTCTCTTTTTTTATACTAATCACTACGCCATGTTTCCATGATCGTTACTTTTACTTCATTACCAAATTATAATGTTCGGACACTAAACATCTTGAATACGAAAAGAAAGAGAAATGACACAAAAGATTAATCTCTAAATGAGGGGAGTCGGGCACGAGTCAATTCGATTG
>NC_051412.1:37275680-37275923 GCF_015228065.2 Penaeus monodon
ATAGTTTTATTGGTAGTCTTATTTTTTTATTTTTTATATAATGATTCCGTTTCCTCACGCTTGGCTCGTACAGCTTTAGTTTCATAGTGTGAAAGTCGTTATAATTATTTTACGTTTTCTTAATGAGAACTGCAAGGTTACCTTGACTCTTGTTTCCTTAACGAAAGATATTTTTATATTCATACTAATGCAATATGTATTTTGTATAATGCGTGTGTGTGGGTAGGAAAGCGATATAATATG
>NC_051412.1:37275965-37276179 GCF_015228065.2 Penaeus monodon
TTTATATATCATTTTAATGAACATGCAACAGGAAAAATGAACCTGTTCTTATAGTCAGGAACCGAGAACGAGGACTGTTGAGGAGGAACTGAACTGAGATTAAGTGTTATTTATAAATAAGAATGTAAAGGAATTACTTGGTTATGGTGATGGTTATGGTGATGCTTCCAGCCGCCGACTGATTATTTCGTTGTTTGTTTGTTGCGTGTGTGTG
>NC_051412.1:37276283-37276588 GCF_015228065.2 Penaeus monodon
AGCATGCGAGTAAACCGACTTGTACGGTCTATTTATATTTTGGTTATACTGAACTGGTAAAATGTACATCGCAATACATGCTATAACATCTCTAATTGATAAGAAAGAGTATCTACCCACTATAATGTATTTTTCCTGTCTATTCAGCCTTCTTTTTTTATGTTCATGAGCAAACCAGAGGGAAAGTCCTCGGGTGCCCCAAGCCTCGGGTGCCCCAGCCCTCGGGTGCCCCAGCCCTCGAGTGCCTCCAGCCCTCGGGTGCCATGAACTCGCCTAGTTATAACTTGTCAACTACATTATCGATT
>NC_051412.1:37276667-37276740 GCF_015228065.2 Penaeus monodon
AATCATCCAGAGGACATACTAATAGAACCAAAAGGGGGCTACAAAGACCATTAAGAAAACAAACCCCTGACAA
>NC_051412.1:37276886-37276985 GCF_015228065.2 Penaeus monodon
ATGTTATATATACACATCTGAACTGTGCATCAAACGTCAAACAAAGAGATTGAACAACGTCTGTTTGCAATGAAGACAACTTGATAAGCTTTGATTCAA
>NC_051412.1:37277053-37277346 GCF_015228065.2 Penaeus monodon
TTTACAGTGGTTTCTACATAGCATGATATAAATAAGCCCTGTTAATGTGGGGTACTGGAAGCAAGTAGACGAGCGGCGGAGCAATGGAACTTATCGGATAAAGACACATACATAGGCACTGAAGGACTGAAGGAGGGCGAGATACATACAAACGAAAATTTAAAAAATCAGACTCCGTTAAAGATGTCAATAATGAGTAAATGATAGTCGCCAAAACATGGCACATCTGGGCCTGTGTCAAGAAACATTTACAGCGAGATTAATTTCTCAGAAAATGATAACACATATTCCAA
>NC_051412.1:37277443-37277596 GCF_015228065.2 Penaeus monodon
ATAGATATGGCACAAATGAGGTTCCCTTCGACCGAATGCAAGGGAGAGAAACCTGAGCACCTAATCGCCATAGAGGAATTAGGGCAATGAAAGGCCATTGTGTCGTTAGACGGTCGTGGGAAATGCGAGAAGCTTGTCGTGTCACGACGTGTA
>NC_051412.1:37278464-37279367 GCF_015228065.2 Penaeus monodon
CCATGCAATGATTTCATTTCTTGTAAATAAACTATGACTCATGACACGCACACACAAAGCAGTTAGAAGATTGTAACAAAGCCAATTTTATCGATTTTAAAGTCGAAACAGCGCATGTTGACTCTTTCTTATTTGCGGCTGCTTCATTTCTTCCATGTGTGCGCGTTAAAATGCTCTAAGACAGGACGATGTATACGCTCGGTTAGTATGTCCAAGGATAGGTCGGTAACACGTGTGATCTTGCCTTCATTAGGTTTAGACAGACTTTTTTCCCATTTATGTTTGAAATTCATATAAGTAATTCTTACCAAATACTGCTATTATGTCTTGATACGATTATGATAATGGTGAGTTGTTGTTCGCGGTCATAATATACAGTGCTATTATGCTGTGGCTGTACCTATCGCCGTGCGTGTTTGACATCCACATCAGAGGTCTTAAGAATCTAGTACAGCCACGGTATGATGGCACTGTATATTATAAAGCCTATTCAGAATGTTTCATCTTCTACTGCTCCAGAAGATCGTACGTTCTAAATAGGCTTTAAACTTTTCCTCTAGGTCTGAGCACGTAAAGAGTACACATGCACGACAAAGAAAAAAAATGATCACCTGCTGTTGAGGACGAAGATTAGAAAATAAATTTTACATTTTGCAACTCACGCATAGATGATCTGTAGTTGAAAGAAATGTAAGAGCAGATACATTAGGTTACAGCAAGATTCACACACATTCAGTATCTTGACCGAAAACTTGCCTATTTATGTGGTTAATCATTTTTGGTTATACGTATCTTGTGTTAACTGATAGGACAATTGTATACATTGTTAATCCCGGAAAAACGGAATATTACGGATTGTGTAACAAATATTTAGCAGAAATTTATATTTACCTTTACACACAA
>NC_051412.1:37279401-37279484 GCF_015228065.2 Penaeus monodon
TTAAAAGGAAAATAAAGGACAAATTATGTCAATGACACGATCGGAGTATTAAATAAATTAAAGAGGTTTACGACCTTCCTTTC
>NC_051412.1:37279507-37279843 GCF_015228065.2 Penaeus monodon
TGCAACGCCGATAAAAGTAACATGGATTTACAGCCGTTTCCCGTCTTCGTATTCCATCCGCCGTGATACGAAATGGAGTTCAACAATAGGCATCTGAATTTACAAATATTTTACGGAACAACTGGAATTTAACAAAAGTAGTTCACTGGTTTTAAAGAAACACCATTACTAATTCTGAAAGTCTGGTGTATTGTGTTATAATATCAAATGCCAAGTAGGAAACTAGCAATACCCTCACAATTTGTGGCCCTGAAAGCAAAGACTGCGGCACAGCCTACGGTAATTATTACAACGAGGCTCCTTTTGACTTTGTATATTTCATTTATATCTTCTTCA
>NC_051412.1:37279881-37280435 GCF_015228065.2 Penaeus monodon
TAATGAACCTGGAACAAAGCACTCCCTTGACAAACGGAAAATATGGGAAAGTTTACAGTGATAAGTTTTCAGTGGTAGTTGCAAACGGTAGTTTAAACTCCGGTAGTGATTGTCGTTAATAAAACTCGATTACTAACATCTTTATTTCTTTCTTCTATTCAACTGCCTCTATTTTCACCTACGTTCATATTTACAATTCGATTTGAAAGGATTGATCTTCTTAACGAGAGACTTAGTGAGAGGTTCTTTTATGGCCTATGACCGTATGTGTCGATGATTTTGGGATTTTAATAACTGCGTTTTCCTTCTATTGAGGTGAGGAGAGAGGTCTGACAAAAGGTGAGACGCTATTCTTTCATTCTGTCGTATGATTGCTGTTTTATACATTTGGCAATTATGTCACAGTTGATAGGTGTTTTTTCAAATTCTGAGAACACTGGTGTACCCGAAGGCGGTGAATGCCTTTTACGCCTCTGAATGCACACACGTATTGCAGTGCAGCCTTATGAACACAAACACACTGTTCACACTCAAACAAACGTGTGTGTGTTTTA
>NC_051412.1:37280727-37281528 GCF_015228065.2 Penaeus monodon
AGGTAATGTGCATAGATATAGGTAGTAATAGGTATATAGGAATAATTAAATAAATTACTTTGTCAAGGTGAATAGCTACAAATCTATATTTGCGTGGTTTTGCATTTATTCCGCACGTGTGTGTGAGAGCGTATACATGTAAGCACTACTGTGTTTGTGCGTTCTCCTATTTTTCTGTGAAAGGTCACCATAGTAAACCCGTTCTGGTCGCTGGCCAGTTCTAAAGACGCAATAATTTTAGGCCAGGTTCTACCGCACGCACCCCTGATCATCCACCCCCCCTTTCCCTCATTCAACCCCTCCCTGTCCCCCATCCCTCATCTCTCGTGCACCCCCTTCCCCTTCCCGTCCCCATACGTCCCCCCCCCCCCCATCGGGCAGTCCGTCGGTCCATCCTCGGTGCACCTGTGAGTCTGTAACAGTGAGACTTGGAACGTGATCGAGGAAGGTTGTGTCTTGCCTCTCTCCGGGTGATTCACTCTCACACGAGATCTTGCGTTGTGCTAATCCTCTCCCTTCCTGACACGATGCCTGCGAACGTGGAAGCTAGCAGTACTCTGGTGTTCTTCGTGAACGGAAAGAAGGTAAATTTCTGCCTCGATAGGGATGTTCATAGGAATTTATTGAAGGTTTATATCCCACCCATAAGGTTGTGTTATCGATTGTGTAAGATGGACTTCTTGGTGGTGGTGTCAAGGCTTTCATAAGCAGTTACATTCGAAGGGATTTTGTTGCAAGTGTTGAATGTGCGACCGTAAACATTATTTGCTGTCCCGGATATCGCATGTCTAGACGTTTTAA
>NC_051412.1:37282576-37282850 GCF_015228065.2 Penaeus monodon
GTAAAGCTTCGTCTAGACGTTGCATCTTGAGACTGTTATACCCCGATTGTACAACTTCCGACAGACAATTTTTTTTTTGATTGTGGTTTTCTCTGGTTTCATTCGATCGTCTGGTTTCTCGGTCGTCGAGTTTTTTTTTCTTCTAAATTGTTGTACATTGTTTTTTTCCACTTCAGAGGGCAGTGATATTGTGTGATGGGTTATTTCGTTTGTAGTGAGAGCTTTGGCAAACATTTTTTTTCTAATGATGAGGAGGATATACTGTAAGTGCTAA
>NC_051412.1:37283183-37284525 GCF_015228065.2 Penaeus monodon
CAAATTATATTGTCATTTGCATCAATATCTTATCCTTTTCAAATATCATGGTAACAATCACTGCAGTTTGAGCGAATTAGATTATGATTATTCCCATTAACCATCTACTTTTGACTGCAATGAGACTTGGCTTTACTTCAAAAAGGTAAATAAATAAAGCGGTATCTGGAACTCCACCACAAGGTATGAGGTCAGACAGTCACCAGAAGTGAAATCATTAAGTAACCTGAATGTTAAATACACTGGTCACACGATAAACATTCGATATGCTTGTTTATATTATTGTCTGGGAAGGTAGTCACTGTTTTGTATTTTTACATTTTTGTCAGGTTTTGTTTACAATTCTGATTGATGTCCCTTAGCTGATGCAGGATAGGATTTTGAATTAATGATAATAAGTTACACCAATGGAATGTGAGACGTACATATGGAAAAGATTGTATAAAATCTTAAGCAAAGTTGCTAGAACATAACTAGTGCCAGGCTGTGTTCTCTCGAACGAAGGTTACAGGGTAGAACAACCTTTTAAATATATTTATTTATAGATATCGGGCGATCTTTGATGCATTTATCTGTGGAAGTATATATTTATTATTTATTTTTTGGGGAGTAATTGTAATAATCATACATAAAACCCAGTCCCAGTGTAGGATGCTTACGTATATCTCAAAGAGTGAGGGCAACTTGGGTAAAAAGTGACCCGGCAAGTTAGCAACATTTTAGCTCGCTGAATTCCCACAGCCTTCGTAACAACTTACTTGGTTTCGTCTGCCTTTCGAATGTTATTTCTTAGATCTGGGGGGGGGGGGACTGCTTGAACGGGATGGAGAAAAATCAAAGAAAAAATCCCAAGCAACGTAAAGAATGTCCATCTGACGACTTGCTTCATGTCGTTTTTCCCTTTAGTTAAAGTCCCCCTTTAGTTAAACTTGGATGTTTTTTTTCGGTAGTTCATTATGCATTGGATACCTGTCTTTTATCAATGCGAGAAAAAAAGTGTGGACTGTATTTAATATACGAAAACAACCTCGCGTGCATTTGAGCCTATTTAAGAAACCACAAGACACGTTTTTATTATATTTTCAACCGTTTATGTTTTTCTCCATTCTCATCTCGGGTGTTGGTAATAAGAAACACGAAAATCACTTGATATGTATGACTTACTTTGATTAGCAGTTTGATTAAAGAAATAAGTTAAGCTTGTGGTACCTCTTTCATAGGTAAAAAAGACAGGTACCTATCTACGCGACCGACGTGTTTGACTGTCTGCTTCCCCTGGTGGTACCTTTTGTAGGGAACAGAGTAGAATTAAACGAGGGGAAAATGTTGGTATGTTGGTATG
>NC_051412.1:37284661-37284814 GCF_015228065.2 Penaeus monodon
GTCATAAAAATATTGGTATGACTACTAAGTGAATATGGCATTGCCTTGAGAATTCATTAAGTGCGTACCAAAATACCCTTTTAGATAAGCTTATGTATAATCTCAAGGCTAAAGTATCTGTATAAACACATGATAAAGGAAGTTATCAATCGT
>NC_051412.1:37288436-37288653 GCF_015228065.2 Penaeus monodon
ACAAAAGAATGATCGTACGAAAAAAAAAAGAAAGAAGATGTGGGGGGGACAGAGAGAGAGTACGGAGGGACGGAGGGAGGTTCGAGAAGAGAGAGTAGTAGAGTCCAGCTATCTACGGTTCTGCGGTGAGGCTGAGGGACACAGAGCACGCTCCCCACGGACGCGTGTAACGTACCCTCCTGTGGTCGCGTCTGGGTCTGCCAGTCTGTAACGGAGG
>NC_051412.1:37289608-37289716 GCF_015228065.2 Penaeus monodon
AAATATAGTACGATCATATTATGTTTCTGTTTGTATTTCGTCTATTTGTCCGTTCACACCTGAAATTATATTGCATATTAGTGACTTAATTTTGATGTTAAATGGGCT
>NC_051412.1:37289813-37290321 GCF_015228065.2 Penaeus monodon
TGCATATCTTATACTTTGAATTTACTCCAATTGCTTTCTCATATACATGCTTGACGAAGAAAGGAACTCGTAAGGAAAAGTGTTCAGTATATCAACCACACCCCACATTTTATCAACAAGAGATGCTTCAGTAAAATCTTGATAAAGAGATACGAATACAACTCTTGTTTTCTTTAGATAAAAATGGTAGAAAACAAGATAAAATGCACTGTAAACGACTGGGACGATAACAGGACTGTGACATGACGAAAAATTACGGAACATTTTTATTGTCACTGACGAAAAATTACGGAACATTTTTATTGTCACTGACGAAAAATTACGGAACATTTTTATTGTCACTGACGAAAAATTACGGAACATTTTTTTTGTCACTGACGAAAAATTACGGAACATTTTTTTTGTCACTGACGAAAAATTACGGAACATTTTTTTTGTCACTGACGAAAAATTACGGAACATTTTTATTGTCACTGACGAAAAAAAATAATTTAAGTACGTTATTTCG
>NC_051412.1:37290682-37290868 GCF_015228065.2 Penaeus monodon
GAGGTATTTAAATAGAGGATTTGCGATTTTTTCTACATATACATAATCTTTTTTACACCTCTATTACTTCGCATCCCTTGCTCATTTGTGCCCAATACTGTATTAAACTTTTACATCTAACTTTTACTCTTGAAACAGCTTAGGAGGGAACAGGCCCACTTCATGAGATGTTTGGCTCTTGTTACT
>NC_051412.1:37291228-37291341 GCF_015228065.2 Penaeus monodon
TTTTGAAAATTAAATATCCATATATTGCCATTAATGATTCTACTACCATCATTTCGATCATACGCCCTATTCTGCAATAGATACACAAAAGTCCGAATTTATCCTTTTACTTC
>NC_051412.1:37291386-37291524 GCF_015228065.2 Penaeus monodon
ACGATTCGTCTTTCCTTCAAACGTGAACGAATCACTTTCTTGAAAATGGGATTACGTGCCGATACGTAATTCCCATGTAATCTCCTTAATCCCTTCCCCTCCGCCCCCCCTTTGAAGCCCTACATCTCTCCCTCTTTC
>NC_051412.1:37291587-37291653 GCF_015228065.2 Penaeus monodon
CCTTTTCATGCAGCTCTTCCTTCCTGGATGATGATAGAGTTAGAATAGGATCCTAATAGAGGCGTA
>NC_051412.1:37292394-37292714 GCF_015228065.2 Penaeus monodon
CAACCTATAAGTTTAAACGCAAACAATTGAAAAAACGCGGTTGGAGTTTCAGGCGAATTCACGAAAGTCAGGCTTACGCTGAAATCAAGGTATGAGGACCAGCAGCGTGAACTTAATGAGGCGCGTTTCATGACCTTGCTGTCTGGAGTCGTGCACATAAATTTAAGACACTGAAGAATAATCCAAGTAGCCAATGGCGGAAAGTTTATGGCGTGTGTGTGAGAAGCCACGTACGGGGCGGCGCGGGCGTGACTGAGACGTAGGCCGTAGGTGACTAAAGAAGCTGTCAAGTGAATTTATTCCATGCCAGTAGCAAGGCA
>NC_051412.1:37293097-37293167 GCF_015228065.2 Penaeus monodon
GGGAGATCTGTATTGTTCTGCATGCTTTATACCACGTCATGCGTTAGACGGGTATTGATATTGATAACGT
>NC_051412.1:37293219-37293509 GCF_015228065.2 Penaeus monodon
GAACACAATCCCTCAAGGAGGAACGACTTTGAAGAGATTTGTGACAAGACTTTTATTTAGACTTTCAATATGAGTACGTAAAATATCTCGGTGACTTCGCAGGAAAACTTAAGCCGTTTTCTCTTTCAGTTTGTGATTTCTGGTCGTCCTTTCATGCAGATAACTTTGTCATCTTCATAAGCTTTATTTCATATTCAAGGCTTCGTAAGGTCTGTCTTGTCGGCTACATTTCGAATCATTAGAATCGGACCTTTGTTCTGTGATGTATTCTGTTTACAAGAGCGAGGATG
>NC_051412.1:37293805-37293926 GCF_015228065.2 Penaeus monodon
CCGGGATAAAACCCTCGTTTCCCGGATGAGACATGGTGGTCATTATTTACTGAGTATGAAAGTGACTTAACTAGAAATTGTAATATTATGAATGAAAGTTGAGGGAAATTTAATTTAGATT
>NC_051412.1:37294291-37294667 GCF_015228065.2 Penaeus monodon
CTTGCTTTAAAGAGGGGGCTCACCCTGACGGGAAAAAAATATTCGTAAAAAATAAAGTATTTGCATAATCGACTTGAACATTTCAGATTATAATCAGGCAATGATTGCCTATATATTGTCTGTTCATGCAATACCGTGCGTCTTGGCATCATATCGTCATAACGAATAACTGATTTCATGAGGTAGTATGAGCTTGTTACTGATCTTTGAGGCTTGTCACGCTATAGTCTACAATAGAATACTAATAAAACTGTTAATTTCTTTATTATTATTATTTTTTAATCTACTAATATCTCATGGCATGCGCCCCTGTGCATGACGAGCGCCAAACACTAGTTCCATAAGGAAAATTCCTCCTGGCTCAGTTTACTTTATG
>NC_051412.1:37294696-37294909 GCF_015228065.2 Penaeus monodon
CTAGACCATTTTGTAGATCTCGCTAAGACCTATAAGAAATGAGGATATGCAAGAAATTCGCAATGATTTTCGCTCACCTGCTCCTATTTACATGTAAGAATATTTAATTTCGAGCTACGGGGATTTAAGATTTTCAGATTACTTTTTATATCTTTCTAGATCGGCAACATTTTCTTGCAAAATATTCATCGAGTTATTGGGGAAGTGCAGTGA
>NC_051412.1:37295046-37296364 GCF_015228065.2 Penaeus monodon
ATGATAAAATAATGATGATAATGATAATTTATCACCTACTCCCGAAGGATTTTGTCGACAGTGTCACATCCTCAGAGTGTTTTTTTTCTAAACTGAGGATAACTAGCAATGAGTAAGTACCCTCTATGACACTGCTCATCAAACACTTGCACCTCTCGGGTAGTGGAGCCGTCCCTGGCCTGTATGTCAAGCACTCCTCTACATTTCCCCACCGCAGTTTCCTGATCTTGCTTTTCTACCTTTCTTTCCTTGTGTCCCCACCCTGTGGCGGGGGTGGGTGAGGCGGTGATGAAGAAAGATAGCAGCTCAGGGGGTGGCAGGGACGGCGGAGTCTCGTCTGACCATGAGGGCCGCTCGCCGCCTAGCGTCACTGCTTCGCTGTCCTTTTCCCCATAGATTTTCTAGTCTCGTCATCTTCCCTTTCCTCTTCAAGCCCTTGGCCTCGTTGGCAGTATGGAAGGTTGCAAACAGAGAGCACAGGTCTAAACACGTATTTCAACAGTGATTGAGAGGACAACTGAAGTCAATGGTCGACTTGCCAACGGCCACCAGCATTATCATACCCTGAAAAGACGCATCCATTAATATATGGAAAATGATTATGATCCAATATATATACGTTCGCCTACACTTACATTGGCGCGGCCCATTACACCTCTGTCCCTTTAAACCTTCAGGGCGCGCTTCATAGCTCGCTTAGTGACTTGCCAAATTCTCTTACAGTACGTTTAGATGTTTGTAGAGTACAAACTTAGCCAGATTCGATGTCGATATGTGGAAGGTGATTTGGCCATTTTAGGGTTAAGCCTCCCCTTAATCATCAAAGAATTCGTCATACCCTATTAACACAGAATATATATGAATGATTTTATTATTGCATTTCTTAGTCATTTAACATTTTGTAGCATCCATATTTGTCAGCATTCAGGCAGTACAGGATTGTATTCAAAGGTTAATCTCTCTCTCTCTCTTCCTTGACAGGTTGAAGACTCGGATGTTGATCCAGAAGTGACGCTCCTGACTTATCTGCGAAACAAATGTATCCTTTTCTTATCACTTTAATTGTTGTTTTATTGCATTATATTGCATTTCTTTAGTTCACCTGTTTATTATAGGGATGTGTTTGTTGTTGTGTTTCTTTTTTTTTGTGGTAGTTTTTCGTTGTGCTTTCAAAAAATTATTCCAGTTTATTTTTTATATTTATTGTTCAAAAAGACTTCCGTCGATTTTCACATTTCTGTAAAGGAAGAGAAAGGGAGAGAGGGGGAAATTAACACATCATATATATCTTGCAAAAAAGCAAAGCAAGTCATTTTCT
>NC_051412.1:37296509-37296600 GCF_015228065.2 Penaeus monodon
TTCCTATCTGTCTGTCCCTGTTTTCATGGACGCTTAGGAGGCGAAGGTTAACCACTCTGATCTCGACAAACAACCACCCCCCTCCGGCAAA
>NC_051412.1:37296732-37297073 GCF_015228065.2 Penaeus monodon
CGTTGGTAACCCCCTTCGACCCCCACCGCCCTCACTAGGGGAGTATTCCCTCCCCCTCCCCCTCCCAATCCCCCTCCCCCTCGCCACTCTCCCTCACATGCCAGTGTTGCCATATAACTATTCATAAATATTCATAAATATTTAAGAAATGTTTGCATAATTTTTAATTCCTACTTAGTTTTACCATTTTTAAAGTGTTTATCAGTGGAATAGGTGTATGTATGTACTGATTATTATGGATAGCTAGTTGCTTGGGACTGAATATTTACATAATTATGAGGAACTTTGGGTATTCGCTCATGTTATTCTTCAAGCGATTTGTTTGTTAATGTTGTTGTACT
>NC_051412.1:37297500-37297741 GCF_015228065.2 Penaeus monodon
CACACATATTTAAGTATATATGCATATTATGTCACATCCCCCATCGAACATTCACGCCACAACGAATCATTTCCCCACAGCCGATTTTTTCCTTAACTCGCAAAAGTGCGTCTTTGCGGAACCAAGCTCGGCTGCGGGGAAGGAGGGTGCGGAGCCTGTACGGTTATGCTGTCCAGATACGACCGACAGCGAGAACGTGTTGTGTGAGTTTTGCGGTCGCTTTGGTTCCTTGCTTTTGGGA
>NC_051412.1:37297771-37297838 GCF_015228065.2 Penaeus monodon
CTGGTGTAGTTTTCGTGATTGGTTGTGTTGTGATTGGGTGTGATCGGTTGTGTTAGTTTCTGTTGTT
>NC_051412.1:37298203-37298650 GCF_015228065.2 Penaeus monodon
CAAAAAAAATGTAAACCAAAATTAAAACATATTAATTTCCACTTCGGCAGCCAAGCAATGACGACTATTCTTCACAAAACGCTGCAGTTGTTTAATAATAGATATACTAAGTCAAGGTTGAGATAAGTCATTAGCTTGCCGTGAATGACTTAGTGGCGGTTCTTTATATTCTGTTGCTGAACGGAAAGGGTTTCCATTATGGGAATTTGTGCAACATGGTCTAGTTGTAATGTTGGTTATTCAAACAATGGTATTTATCAGATTTCTATGGTAGTGATATCCGGCACAATTAATATTGCAGGTAGCCAATTCGTAGACTGTTTATGGTTGATTTGTTAGTTTATGTGTGTCCAACTTAGCACTTTTTTCATTTTCATTCTCATGGGGGGGGGGGGGTATTAGTATTTAACCAATTTTGCTATCTTCACATATGTGTGTATGCATATG
>NC_051412.1:37298817-37298975 GCF_015228065.2 Penaeus monodon
AATAAAACCGTTTAGATGACATGGTAGGAGTATGGATAGAACATTATTATTTGTCATATATACACTTATGTTTTGCATGAACCCACACAGTTGTCTGCTGGCTAACTGTCAGAAGTCAAGCTAGAAGAGAGAGATAACTACGCAGAAGCTGGTCAGCC
>NC_051412.1:37299083-37299484 GCF_015228065.2 Penaeus monodon
TAAGAGAGTGTGTCAGACAGTCATTTTCTCCATCAGCTCTCATAAACAACAAAAAATATGCATGTGACATAAGCAAGACCAGGAAGCAGATTGTAGATTACCATAATTGGTATGTTTTTTTTTTTTTGCGGGAGGTAGGCGAGGCAGTGAAGACCAATAAAAAAAACGGATAACTGATTTGAATGCATCTCAAATCCACGGGGGGACTTTTGAAATTGTGATGCTGACTGAAAATATTACGAAACCCAAACTTCTTTAATTTACAAGAAAGTGAGAAAAAAATGTAAAATAAAACAAGTCAGGCGATATTCAATCCTATAAAGATCAAGACAACAACAGTAACAACATCAAAAGAGATAAGGAAGATGCAGAAGTACACAAGGTTCAAAATATGTGGCCTT
>NC_051412.1:37299630-37299766 GCF_015228065.2 Penaeus monodon
GATATAAAAAAGGGGTTTCAGATCCGCAAACCTTTCCAGGAAAATAAAACGCATTACCAGAGAAACGCCAGCAGGCACTACACGCTATGGACGTGAGTTGCCAAGAGTCATTTACAAGCAATAATACCACAAAGAA
>NC_051412.1:37299912-37300546 GCF_015228065.2 Penaeus monodon
TGCGTTTTTTTTTTTCATTTTCATGGCTTAAAAGTACCTTTCTGAATCGACGAAGCGACGGAGGCAATATTGAAGAAAACAGTAACTGATCTTTTCAGAAAATTGAAGAGGAACGCTTTAATCGAAGGCTCGACAGGTATCAGTGCAAGAATTTGTCGTGAGGGTGAATTTCCTGTTTTTCTTTTGAAGAAAACGTTGGCGCGTGTGTGTTTTTGATACGGCATTTCAGTTGCAATTTGGTAAAGTTTCTGCATCGTCAGTGATTTGTCATAGAGAGAGAGTTTAGTTGACACTAGTGAATTGAAAGTAAGTTGATTTTTCGTTCCATTTAGTGTATTAACGTTGGCTTTAGTGAATTTTAATGAGATGACTAATGAATTGTGGCAATTTCACTCTCATGTTGTTTAGTGAAAAGGCCTTTGAGGATTTTAGTGAACTGACTTAAATAAGGTTTAGTGTGTTGATGTTAATGGGTGTTCGTGAGATAACTTTGGTGAACTGTTTTGAATGCGGTCAGTGTGTCTGAGTGAGGTGACTAGCAATCTGACTTCAGTGTACTTGGAAAATCTTCTGTTGCATGTATTGCCCCGAGGTTTTGCCTTGGAGTTGGAGGTCTGCTGTATAACATTAGAAC
>NC_051412.1:37300738-37300820 GCF_015228065.2 Penaeus monodon
TTCGTGCTAAGACCGTGTTGGTGCTAAGACCTTGTTTGTTCCTAATGTCTACTAGTTCCGAGATTTCTTCTTCAGCTGTTTT
>NC_051412.1:37300935-37301529 GCF_015228065.2 Penaeus monodon
TGGAATTAAAATATCGGTCATGGTTTTATCGCTGTTACTGAGCATAGGAATTTGGTGTTAACATTGTTTTCTTTTTGTCGAGTTACTCCAGTTCATGCCGCGGGGTAGGTTCTTTGTTTAGCTTTTACGTAACTGCATAGTTTGTTTATTTGAGATAATTTCGAATTGGTGGAAGATAATAGCAAGTTCCTCTCGACTGAAAATAATGAAGATAAATTTAGGATTTTGATTTAATTGGGATTCAAGATCCTTTGTTCTAGGCATCTGCTGACAGCACAGGCACACTGCCAGAACTTGCAGTTTTATCAACAGGAGTAGAAAACGCTACGGTTGGACAAGTTCAGTGTTTGGATTCAGTGTATCCAAACTCCACGAAAGAATACACCATGCATTAAAAAAGTGGAAAATCACATTTGATTCAGCGATTGTCAATTTTCCATACAATGAATATCGGTAACTGACTCGCTCCCTCCCCCTCATCCCCCTCTACTCACTAATAACAGGATGCGGGTGATTCCCAAGAAACAAACAATCCGGGAAATTTGATGACGTGGTTGTTTTTGTTTGGATATCCCTTAGTGCTATCTTTTTGTC
>NC_051412.1:37301589-37303282 GCF_015228065.2 Penaeus monodon
TTTGTTTTTTTATGTATGGTAGTTGTATTATCGTGTGATTGCATTTTCACTGTCTTCTTTAGTATATATCTATATGTGATGTTTTAGACGAGTGTTAAATTAAATAAAAACTCGGCCAGTGACATGCTAGTTAGACATAATCTCACTTTGATATACTTCGTGGCATTTTATCCAGACACGGAATCTGTGAGTTTGTAAACGTCAGCCTAACAACTTCCCTTGGTCATGTTAGTTACCATGTCAAGAATCGCGTTATTCTTTTTACCACAATCATGCCTGATATTGGGGATTTGAGGATGTCACAAAGGTTAAATGTGTGTCTTATTTTGCGTGTGTATTTTGAATGTGCATATGTACATAGGTAAAGTGGCTTATTCGCAGCGCTGCTAACTTGGATGTGTCATCTCGATTGCTGCATGTAAGTAATAAACTCCAAAACGCAGACATAACCTCAGTCTCAGTACTTCTGAGACCGAGCGGTGAGTCCTTGCTGAAACTCGCCTACCTCACCCCTTCACCCTCCTGTCGCCCTTCGCAGCCACTACTCGGTCAACGCGTGCCTGGCCCCCGTGGCGGCGGTGCACGGGCTGGCGGTGACGACGGTGGAGGGCATCGGGTCGACGCAGACGCGCCTCCACGCGGTGCAGGAGCGGATCGCCCGTGCCCACGGCTCCCAGTGCGGCTTCTGCACGCCCGGCATCGTCATGTCCATGTACACGCTGCTCAGGAACCACCCGAAGCCGTCCATGGAACAGCTCGACGAGTACTTCACAGGTAGATTGTCAAGACGTTGGAGGCTTTTTAACATCGTTGTGTGTCTGCCTAATGTCAATATATAACTGCATATGGCACATGATAATGTAACTCCTCTGTTTTATATATACATTTTTTTTCACTTTGACATATGTTTACATGAAGATACATTTTAAATACATATGTAGGTTTATATCTGTATAATTACCCAAATATTTTTCTCCAACACTTTCACCAACCGTGGAATGGCTGATGCTGCTGCCGCCCAACAAATTTCAGCGAAGGCTTTTGATGATCAGATATTTAGCCCTGAAATCAGCACGTATTCACGGCGATGTGACGAAGCCGCAAGAAACTGATATTGTTATACCGAGAAGTTTATCTGTTTATCATCCTTATCGTTCGCAGGGAACCTCTGTCGGTGCACAGGATACCGACCTATCTTGGAGGGGTTTAGAGGCCTTACCACCGACGCCTCTGCAGGAGGCGGATGCGGCAGGAAAGACTGCTGCAAACTGAAGGCAAAAGGTGATATAGGATGGGAACACTATTCCCTTTTTCTCTTTCCTTTCTTCGAGTGCTTACGTATCCCCTTTTCCTTTTCTCAAGTGCTTATATTATGATTTTGTTTCGTTTGCTTATTGCATGCCTCTATCCAGTTCGTTTAGGCTTGCACACATGCCTACATACATACAAGCACTTCTCCCCGCCTTCATACAACGAGGGAACTAACGCAATGTCAAATCCCAGATGCCTCCGCGATGAACGGCCGCCTCGACGAAACGGATCCCAAGACACAGAACGGAGAGACAGAAGTGCATTTTGGGGAAGTGAGTGACGTCACGCACGTTCTCTACGACGCAGGGGATTTTCAGCCTTACGATCCCACGCAGGAGCTTATTTTCCCCCCTGAGCTTAAGGTAGAGAGAAGGTGTCTGGA
>NC_051412.1:37303369-37303505 GCF_015228065.2 Penaeus monodon
CATGCATTTATCCATTTATCTGTTGCTTTGCATATTCGTAAATTTTATATATTTATATATGTGTTAAACACGTTATGAAGACTGTATGACTGGTATTAACTTACTGAAATTCCTTAGTAAATGTCATAATTTAGTT
>NC_051412.1:37303584-37303803 GCF_015228065.2 Penaeus monodon
TTACTAAAAGCGAAAAAAAGACAATACAAAACCGCTGAAACTTTTTTAGGTGCAAACCGAGTGGGAGAATCAGTACGTTGAATTTCGCGGGCCTCGTGTGACGTATCATAGGCCTAACTCTCTCTCGCAACTCCTGAAGCTGAAGGCTGAACATCCCCAAGCGCGGATTATTGTCGGCAACACTGAAGTCGGTTAGTTGCAAAAAAAAAAAATGTTTCG
>NC_051412.1:37304215-37304423 GCF_015228065.2 Penaeus monodon
AACCTCCCGTCGCTTACTCAGTTGCAGTGAATTTCCGCCAAACATTTTTTTTTTAATCCGTATAGACAAAACCATCAGTTGCACCGATAAATGCATCGACACAACTCGGTTACGACATAAACTAAATACCTTGCCAAAGGACTTAGCGGAAGGAATGGGTCTCCTTACCTGTGTTTTGATGCTGTTCCGTTTGTGCTGTTTTGTATTT
>NC_051412.1:37304669-37304914 GCF_015228065.2 Penaeus monodon
CTGCATGTCTCCCTCCACGTCTCAAGGTGTCGAAGTGAAATTCAAGAACCAGACTTACCCAGTGCTCATCAACCCAACCAACATCCCCGAACTGACAGCCGTGACAGTGACAGACACAGGAGTGACATTCGGTTCGTCAGTCACTCTCACCACGATCGAAGACACGCTGAGACAGCAGGTCAGCACGCTACCAGGTCAGTGCAGTGTAGTTAAAAGGTCACGATCACATGGAAAAAAAATATTGA
>NC_051412.1:37305031-37305138 GCF_015228065.2 Penaeus monodon
AACGTTTCTTATGACAAACAGGTGAAATGTGGATTCTTTAAAAAAAATCATCTCGCTTCTTCAAACAAGTCAACCACCTCATCCACACTGTCCTTTTCAGATACACA
>NC_051412.1:37306327-37306614 GCF_015228065.2 Penaeus monodon
CATAATCACTTTTATACAGGCATCACGAAACCCGAAGTAGGGCAACACAGACAGAATAACAGTCATGTAATAACTGTATATAGTCTTTCACACACACAGTTCACATGTAGTTCTTGAAGGTCGGTTGCATCATTACAGAGTATCGAACTCGCGTCTTCACCGCCATCTTGGAAATGCTCCGCTGGTTCGCCGGGAAGCAGATTAGGAACGCAGCGGTGAGTGACGTCACAGTAGGCGTCAGCATGTGTTGTGGGGGTCGTTTGGCTCGCGAATGGGAAGGAGAGAGA
>NC_051412.1:37307237-37308384 GCF_015228065.2 Penaeus monodon
CGTGAATAGTGCGTTTCTATACATGAATTCGGATATCATTTCCCCCAAGGAAAGAATATCAGATACGAATCAGCTATTGGTCAATGACAATTCTGCTCAATAGTTTACAACATTTTGTTTTCAATCATTTCCAATTCTCAGGCCATAGGAGGTAACATCATGACGTCATCGCCAATTAGTGATCTCAATCCCCTCCTGATGGCTGCGGGGGCGGTCCTCACAGTGAGAAGCGCCGGTACGTTATTTCTTATTTTGATTTATCGCTGAGTGTTTTATTGCTGAAATAAACCTAATTGTTTTCCATCGTAAAATAGAAAAAAATTTCTGTGTTAGTGTTCACTTTATCGAATTCCTAATTTTTTTTTTCCATCATAACATATCGACTGCTTTCCCAATATCCGTCTTTTTATAATAGTATCTCAAGGAAAGATATTTGTGCGTAGCAAGTATATGGTTAGGAATATTATCCACCTCTTTGTAATCGTATGCCCAAGGAAGGCATTTCTGTGCAAAAATACACGTAGAAATATATTTGCAGAAGGCGGGATGCGAGAAATCGTGATGGATGAGCACTTTTTCACGGGATACAGAAGGAACGTGGTTCGACCCGAAGAAATCCTCGAGGCCGTTCATATTCCTTTCACTCACGAGGTAAGAGGTTTTATACCAAAACGCAGTGGCGTATTATAAAGTGTTCGTGCCTTGTTTTTTTTTTCCCCTTCAAGAACCATTATCAACAAGACCCCCCCCCTCTCTTCTGTCCTTCTTCAGAACGAGTACTTCGTGGGCTACAAGCAGGCCCGGCGGCGCGACGACGACATTGCCATCGTGAACGCGGGGATGCGGGTCGCCTTCCGGAAGGACTCGCTCGCCGTCGAGCAGCTCCGCCTGGCCTTCGGCGGGATGGCGCCCACCACGGTCATGGCGCTCGCGACCATGGAGGTAAGTCCGCTTGGAGCAGAGGGGGGCGTTACATGTATACATAAAAGGAATGGAAATGAAAATGTTTAAAAGAGATTATTAAGCCTATGAAGGTAAAATCTCATGGCCTCTATGGGTCTGACAATTCTTGCCATGAAGGAGAATACTAGAACTAAGTTGGTGAAGGAAAGAGTATGAATAAAGTTGGTCTTTTGTACATGCTGAT
>NC_051412.1:37308773-37309024 GCF_015228065.2 Penaeus monodon
ACAACTGACGGAATAAAAAAATTCAAAGTAACACAATTCTTTGACCTTACAACATTAAAGAAAATATTTAGAATTATTGCTTTTAAGTCTTGTTTCTTATATCAATTACGAAATGCATCCTTCTTACCTTGGGGGTAGAGCCAGCGACTGAAATTAGACGGTAATGCGGTTAAGTGAGTTAATTATTGCCAACCATGCAATACTAGACACACCCATTACGGATTAAAATGATTTTTGTGGTGTTATGGAAA
>NC_051412.1:37309302-37309414 GCF_015228065.2 Penaeus monodon
TGTGTGAGAATATAATGTGACATACGAATGTGAAAGTGCGCTGACTCAAACCACAACAAAAGAACATGTTTGATTATTATTTTGGTTTCCTACTAAATCAGAATTGATAACG
>NC_051412.1:37309529-37309713 GCF_015228065.2 Penaeus monodon
CGTCGAGAGCGCTGCCTCCTTTCAACTCACGAACCTTCTTCCGTAGAACTTGCGAGGACGCGACTGGGAATCCTCTCTCCTGGAGGCGGCGACCACCTACCTCCTGAAGGACATGCCACTCGATCCTTCTGCTCCTGGGGGCATGGTGGAGTATCGTCGAGCGCTCACGATAAGGTACGAAGCC
>NC_051412.1:37310105-37312211 GCF_015228065.2 Penaeus monodon
ATCCTTATGCATCACACACTACTCCTTCAAACACTACTCTTCCACTTTTACTCTCCTTCTCTCTACTATTCACTCTTTCCGTTCTGATGTTCCTTTTCCTCAATCTGCTCCTCAGTCCTTTCCTTTTCCTCCTTTTTTTCCTCTTTCATAAATATTCTTGCTCATATCTTATAAAAAAAGACTTTAAAATAGTTTATCAAATAAAAAGAACCGAAATGTTTATTGCCATGTGATGAAAATACCCATTAGGGAAAATAATCATCAGTTTCATGTACTTCAATCTTCCACAGTTTCTTCTTCAAGTTTTACCTGAGTGTTCGCGGACGCCTCAGTGAGAAGCTTCCCTCGCTGGTGGAGCCTCTGACAGAAGACGAACGGAGGGCGACCTTAGTGCATCAACACACGACTCCCAAGAGCACACAACTCTTCCAGACGGTGAGGATTATAACCTCCGTGTAGAACTTCTAGAGATTTTTGTGTAGTGTATAGATATATTGCCAGTACGAAGATCTGGAGGGTGGTAGAAATATCGAAAGGGATGGCCCAATGATATAATTCCCGGTTTTACCTAAGTCAAATCTTGTTATGCATTTGGTCTTCTTTTACCTTATATGTCTTCTCCTGAAAGTGGAAGGGAAGTGGATTTTGATGTGTTAGGTCACTTTTCATTAAACTCCTTCTGTCCTTTTTCTTACACATATTTACTAAAATTGACCCCTGCATTTCTCTCTTCTCGTCTAAGGTCTCGCCAGGTCAGGATAAGTTCGACCCCATAGGCAGGCCGTTGGTCCATACTGCTGCCCTCAAGCAAGCCGCCGGAGAGGCCTTGTACGTGGACGACATGCCTCACTTCCAGAACGAACTGTACGCAGCGGTGGTCCTCTCAACCAAAGCCCACGCCAGGATCCTCAGCATTGACGAATCGGAAGCCCTGAAGGTCGAGGGCGTCGTGAGGTTCTTCTGCGCGAGGGATATCCCGGGTTAGTCCGTGTTGCGTGGGAGGTCGTTTGGAGTTTGGATTCCGAGGGTGCTTGGTGACGATGTTATATGATGATTTTTTATTAGGTGTCATTGGGGTTTCTTTTAATTGAGGTAGACTGGGGAGTTTAGATATACTGTGTGTCAATAAATCTTTAAGGATTCGATTCGACACAAGACATCAAACAATCCTCCCAAAATATTGTTACCACGAAAGTATTCAGTAACCTAATGACTCCAAATGATCCAACAGACGAGAGAAACAAGACAGGTTGTATTTTACCGGACGAGGAGATTTTTGCGTCAGAGAAAGTTACCTGCGTGGGTCAGGTGATAGGCCTGGTTGTGGGGCAGGACCAGGCCGCGGCGCAGAGAGCAGCAAAACTGGTGAAGGTCCAGTACCAAGAGTTGTCACCGAAGATAATAACGATCCAGGTAGTTTATTTCCGCGAGGTCTTAAGAAAGTTGAACGAGTAATGAATTCTCTGCTCAAATAATGATATGGAAAGCGAATATTCCTAAAGGAAGAAATTACTCCCAAACATTTTTTTTTTCTCAAAAATGTATTACTCCAAACATCTTATGTCTACATACTTATATGATCGTGCAGTGAGATCTTGAGATATGATGTTAGGATAAAGTGTTCGCTTCTGAACCCCGCCCTGAACCCCCTAGGACGCCATCCGAGAGAAGTCGTGGTGGGGCCCTTGGACCATCACGAAGGGTGACGTCGAGGCAGCCCTCGAGTCGTCCCCGAACGTCCTCGAGGGCGAGCTGCACATGGGCGGCCAGGAGCACTTCTACCTCGAGACCAACGCCCACCTCGCCGTCCCCAAGCTCGAGGACGGGGAGATGGAGCTGTTCACGTCCTGCCAGAACCCGACGAGGACGCAGGAGCAGGTGGCGGCGGCGCTGGGCGTGCCCTTCAACCGCGTGGTGTGCCGCGTCAAGAGGATGGGCGGAGGCTTCGGCGGGAAGGAGTCCAGGACGACCGTGGCTTCCCTGCCCGTCTGCGTGGCCGCGGCAGCGTAGGTGGCCGAGGGCTTTACAGGACTTTACAGGAGACTATATCATATCTCTGACTTGATTTACTTTAATGATTGCATCTCTGTCTTCTATGGCCATAAT
>NC_051412.1:37312318-37312684 GCF_015228065.2 Penaeus monodon
GCGATGAAGCATACCGCCTAACCCCCCCCCCTCCTCCCTGACGCCCCACAGCCTCCAGCGCCCCGTCCGCATGATGCTGGACCGAGACGAGGACATGCTCATGACCGGCAACCGACACCCGTTCCTGGGCCACTGGAAGGTCGGATTCACGAACGAGGGCGTCTTCACGGCCATGGAGATGGACTTGTACGCGAACGCCGGCAACTCGTACGACCTCTCCGGTTCGGTCGTGCACAGAGCGATGTTCAGTATGGATAATGCTTACAAGTACGTCGCGCTGAGTGTCTCGGACGTCCTTCAGAAATGTAACATATTGAGAAATATATTTCGTCTTTTTCATAAGCATTTCTGATATATAGTTCAGTA
>NC_051412.1:37312846-37313370 GCF_015228065.2 Penaeus monodon
GCAGATGTGAGAACAGACGCGTGACGGGTTATGCCTGTAAGACCAACCTTTCGTCCAACACGGCTTTTCGCGGCTTCGGAGGCCCCCAGGGAATGCTCTTCGCTGAGGACATCGTGTCGAGAGTGGCCCATCATCTTCGGATGGATCCTTGTGAGGTACGGTGAAGCTGGCACAGTTAATAACGTTCTTTCTGTGGTGGAAGCGATGTAGTGAGTTCGTATCTTATTTTTAGTAATGAATATAACTCCCCTGTTCTTGTTTTTTTATTATTCAGTCGATGGAATTTAGTATATTTTTTATAGTAATTGCAAGGCAGAGGTATCTCGCCTGAATAAGTTTTGTGGAAACATTTGCCTGCCGTGAGACATATGAAAACAACATCGAGAATTTTCCAGACTGCCTTATCCAGACAAACCCTGTATTTTATTACTAAGCAATGCTCTTCTTTCTTCCATTCCCTCGACCCGTTCCCTCCCTCCCTTGGGTTCCTTTCTCCTTCACTCCCCGCCTTTCCTCCCTCGGGT
>NC_051412.1:37313465-37313813 GCF_015228065.2 Penaeus monodon
CATCCCCGGACGCGTCCTCCGCTATTCCATCAGGTGCGAGCGAAGAATCTCTACAATACCGGGGACTTGACTCACTTCGACCAACTGCTGGAGAAGTGCACCATCAGGAGATGCTGGGAGGAGGTCATCCATCAGGCCGATTACCACAAGCGGAAAGAGGCGGTGGACTTGTTTAACGCGTAAGGGAATGCTTGAGTTCTGGTGAAAAGTGTAATGCTGTTGGGAAGATATGGAATGTTTACTTCTCTGGTAAATTTAATGGGATTAGTAGAACTCTATATTTAGCTGATTATGGAAGTTAGTGTTGTATATGGAATAGCAGGCCAAAATATCATGTGTTCTCATCCC
>NC_051412.1:37313922-37314287 GCF_015228065.2 Penaeus monodon
TTCCTCAAAAACCGCACAACAATGATTCCAAAAGCCACTCCAATCTCCACAGAAACAACAAGTACAGAAAGCGAGGCATAACCGCCCTGCCCACCAAGTTCGGCATCGCGTACACCGCCGTGTTCCTGAACCAGGCCGGGGCGCTCGTCCTGGTGTACACTGACGGCTCTGTCCTGCTGTCTCACGGCGGCACCGAGATGGGCCAGGGACTTCACACCAAGATGATTCAGGTGAGATGTTCAGCGAGGAGGGATACGGACGCATTGTGGTTTGGACAGGAACGAGGTGGGGGGATACAGGCTTACTTTTCTCTTTTGGTTTCGTTGCGTTCGTTGGTGTGTAAGCCTGGTATTTTGGTGTCGTAT
>NC_051412.1:37314947-37315129 GCF_015228065.2 Penaeus monodon
CCAGGTGGCCGCCAGGACCCTCAAGATCCCAGCCTCCAGGATCTTCATCGCTGAGACGAGCACGGATAAGGTTCCCAACACCTCTCCTACGGCTGCGTCTGCCTCGTCAGATCTCAATGGCATGGCGGTCTTGGTACGATTTTGAAGCGTCTCTTTAGTGATATGTTATATAATGTATGCGA
>NC_051412.1:37315505-37315603 GCF_015228065.2 Penaeus monodon
CACAACACTAGCCTATACTGCGTTCGAACCTCCGAGGCCTTCGTTGCCCACAATGTAAAAAGTTCGAAACGTAAACATTCACTGTTTTATCATACCGC
>NC_051412.1:37315699-37316545 GCF_015228065.2 Penaeus monodon
TAAAATAACCTGCCACAATCTTATCACAGCCTGCAATTGCCACTATTTACATACAAATGTTATTTTGACGGCGTGACGGTCCGTGTGACGGTCAATATATCTTGTTCATCTTGTTGGACGAGAAGTTTCGAACGCAGCATTATATACTATGAACAAAAAAGTCTATTGAAAATCACTTCTTTCCGCGACCTGCTTTTGCATTCCGTTTTTCTTTGTTGTTTTTATCAACACCGTGAAGTCTTTTGTAATTGATTTCATCTTGATTAAAATTCCATGATTTAAAAAATCTCGTGCCATTTCTCATGTTTCCCGCCAATTTAGCAACGCAATAAAATTTGGCGATTTATGATCTTCCCCCATCTTAGCAACACAATCGAATATTCTTATAACTTTTATGCTCTTCGCCATTTGATTAATATCATGAATTCTTTCGCTGTATACTATATTTCCCCCAAATTTTTTATCAACCCTTCACCTCCTCCCCTTGTCCATTTATCAAGCCATTTTATCGACCTTTTTCCCGCCATTTTCACCATCCATTAAGTCTCCCCCATCTACACAGAACGCTTGCAACACGATATTGCAACGGCTGGAACCCTACATTGCAAGTAACCCCAAAGGAAGCTGGGACGACTGGGTCAAAGCGGCGTACTTCGACCGGGTCTCTCTCTCGGCCACGGGATTCTATAAGTAAGGTTTTATCTGTTTATTTAGGTCCTTTATTTTGATTAATTAAGGAATTCATTGATTAATCGATTTTTTTTTCTCAGTGGTTTATGGTTGGGAGGAAGAGTTGTGATCGGTTGTGTTACTGTGTTCATCTTCGTATACATTTTCAATGATCTA
>NC_051412.1:37317105-37317418 GCF_015228065.2 Penaeus monodon
ATAACACCTTTACGTTCATTGCAGAACCCCCGACATTACCGGGTACGACTTCGAGAAAGGGACAGGTCGACCGTTCAATTACTTCAGCTAGTCGTCTGTTTTAGGTCGAGTGGACTGTCTAGGAATACTAAGTGAGGGAGAGAAGAAAGATAAAAGGAAATAGAAGAGCATAAGTCATGCAGGAGGAGCCCGGACATATACGGGCGACTTCGAGAAAGGGGAAGTACAGACGGGAGAGGGAAGTTAACTGACCTGAGAGGTGGGAATGATTTTAGAGGAAGGTAGGAATGCTACGGGAGATAACAGGTAAGTC
>NC_051412.1:37317630-37318000 GCF_015228065.2 Penaeus monodon
GGAATATTATGGAAGATTAGATGGGATGTGGGTGGGAGAAGGATAATGAGGGAAGGAAGGGTGGGAGATAAAGCGGGTGAGTAGAGAGGAGGAAGATAAAGAGGCAACTCACCCCGAAGTTCGGAGTTGTCCGATTCGTCAAGTCTCTTTGGGAAAAAAAAACTAATAAAATGGTCTAGAAAGCAGTGCATTTCAATTAAGAAGCAAATAAAATATTGTACATACTTTTTAAAATGCAAAACATACGCAGACACAAGTATTAAGAAACAATATGACGAATCGGAGTGCTCCAGGGTCCGGTTGAGTTGCCAGTTTATCTTAACCCGAGACCGAACACGGTGCACACACCATGCTCCGTCCATGATTTTTT
>NC_051412.1:37318030-37318288 GCF_015228065.2 Penaeus monodon
TCGCAGGTCCTCCGCACGGACATCGTGATGGACGTCGGCGACTCGCTCAACCCCGCCATCGACATCGGGCAGGTGGAGGGCGCCTTCATGCAGGGCCTCGGCCTCTATACCTTAGAGGAACTCCGGTTCTCCCCCGAGGGCGTGCTGCTCACCCGTGGCCCCGGCGCTTATAAGATTCCAGGTAATGTTAATTAAGATGTGTAAGTATAAATAACTAATTTTGATGGTACTGAAACTTATTACAGTTATTAGAGTGAG
>NC_051412.1:37318323-37319197 GCF_015228065.2 Penaeus monodon
AAAGTTTGTTATTATTAAATTAGCTTTCATTAATTCTGTGTTATTTAGTTCCGTAACATACCATCAGTCCAAATACGCACATAGTTTCGACATCATCCAAAACGTCACAATCATTAAATTGGTCATCACATGAAAGTGTTTGTATTGTCAAGGTTTCCAAGATATTCCGCGAGAGTTCAACGTGTCCCTTCTTCGCGGGGCGCCCAATCCAAGAGCTGTTTTCTCGTCTAAGGTGAGGAAGGCTGCACAAAAATAGATTTCGTATAGTTTTATCAACACCTAAATCAACCATTTTCTGTTATTTTTATCACCCAGTTTAATAATCTCTTCTCACTATAACCGAAATCAAGCAAATATTATTACCCAAATCAACCAACCGCTATTTATCATCACAATCCCTTCCACCAGCCGCTTACCAAAACAGCGCCGACGCCATGAACTAGATTTACTCTGGAGCAATTTGTTTCCCCCAAAACAGGCCGTCGGAGAACCTCCTCTGTTCCTCGCAGCCTCGGTGCTGTTCGCCCTCAAGGAAGCCGTGGCAGCCGCTCGAGCCGACCAAGGCCTCGACCCCGTGTTCCGTTTCGACTCCCCGGCCACGGCGGAGAAAATACGAATGGCCTGCCCGGACTTCCTCACGCAGAAGGTAATGGCGGAAGGGGAGAGAGGTCTTATGGAATTTTATTAACTTTTTTTTTTTTTCAATTCCTATTCCTTGCATCTCAGGCTTACAACTGCAACTCACAGATCAAAGCAAGTTTTCACAAAGACGCAGGTGCATATTCCATACGAGTTATTGATCTTTCCAGATTGAGTCTGCGGCCCCAGGGACATTCAAGCCTTGGTCGGTGACGGTGTAGGAGCGAAAGTCTCA
>NC_051412.1:37319216-37319593 GCF_015228065.2 Penaeus monodon
GATTGTAAATGCTCAACATTTTTACAATTATCAGGAAGAAAATAGGAGAAGAAAATGGTGATATTTTGTACACTTTACAAGAATTGTTGGTACGAATTGTTCATTATCGGTGTTTGTTGTAGGTGGGTACGTTCGGCTCGCGGAAGGAACGTTGTCTTGTAGAGTAAATATCACGCTGATTTTTATTTTTCCATTTTTTTCTCTCTCTCCTTTTCCTCCTCCATCTCCTCGCCTCCATAAACTCCATCTATTTCTCCTCTTTACTTTTTCTCGTTTTTTTCTGTTCCTCTTTTTATTGTTACCCCCTCTTCTCCTTTTTTCTTTTCTTCTCTTCCTTTTTCCGCTAATTTCTTTTCCCCTTCTGTCACAATCGAGTA
>NC_051412.1:37319760-37320289 GCF_015228065.2 Penaeus monodon
GCGTAAAAATATACTATGCAGTAATTTGTCATGATAAATTTTAATACATTGTACAAACAATATTTCACAAATATCTCATGATATGATATATTATCTTAAAATATATTACTATGCTATTGTCTGGTCCTTATATCAGCTAATAACTTAGAAGTTAAGAAAAAAATAGATAAAAACAAATGCAAAAAAAAACAAAAAAAAACAAGTAAACAAAAAACAAAAAATGTAAATTGTAATTTCAATTAACGATTATCTTTACATGGTGTACGGATTTTTTTTTCTTTGTTCTTTTTATGTTCTTCCAATTTTCCCTCTTCTTGTTTTTTCTTTTCGTTCATTCTTCTCTAATTCCATCGACCATCTACTACTTAGCGTTATATATATATATATTTTTTTGTTTCGTTTTATTTTTTATTGTACTCTTTTTCTCCTTTTCGTTTTATTATTGCATTCTTTTTTTCCTTTTTTTTTTTTTTTTATTCTCGTCCATCATTTCTCTTCCCCCCCCCCCTCCTTTTTTTTCTTCCGCTGC
>NC_051412.1:37320413-37321197 GCF_015228065.2 Penaeus monodon
ATATTTTCCTTTCCCTTTTCGTGTTTCTTTCCTGCCTTCCTCCTTATCATCTCTTTATTCCTTCTAACCAAACTTCCGTCCCTGTGTCACTCAGTGTCTGTTTTGATTCAGTGAAAATAAGATCGAAAAATGACAGATTATATTGGCTAAGTATTTTTTTAAAAAATCATAGACTCTAAAGTGTTTTTCAATAACTTTTTATCTGTGAATTTAAATGCTCCATTTGGATTTCTAAATAAGGAAAATTAGGGGCGTCATATTTGATACTTTTTTTTACTGTTGTTAAAATTACTATTTATTGTCATCTAAAGAAATAGCATATTAGGTTTCCCTTGTTTTAAAGAATGAGAAAATCAAAATAGATATATGGTTTTTAGAAATGTAAAACTGAGGGAAGGAAATCGGTTAATAATTTACTAACTTTTTAAAATGAATTCATGTATTTTGTTTGTATTTTTATGTACAATTCAATGCACATTTTACCAAGATAGTTTGACGGAAACTATCTTACAAATGTTTATAAACTTTCTCATATGGGAAGACTTACAAGTTTATAGCTACCTAATTATATAAATATATTTTGTATGTCTATTTTGCTAATATTTGTACTATCTTTGACTTTTTATTGTGCCTTTTTTCACAGTCAAATGTGTATGCAAGTTTGCGTCCACGCGGTAATTAATGTGGGTATAAATAAAGGTGAAGATTAATTACTGTGTTGGTGTTTATCCTGTTTTGGAATTATGTTGAATGAAAGATAACTTGAAGACATTTAGGAAACTGG
>NC_051412.1:37321770-37321880 GCF_015228065.2 Penaeus monodon
ACATAAATGATTGCGAAGAGATTATTTTACAATACAATATATTTCCACAATTACATGAAAAACTTGTCACTTGCGTTATGAAGTAATTTATTCTTATGTATACCAATTTT
>NC_051412.1:37322062-37322194 GCF_015228065.2 Penaeus monodon
GCGAGAGAGACAGAGGCATGAAGTATATATTATGAAAAAGCAATGGTGTAAGGCCTTATTATGAGCTAATATGATGCCTTGTTGCAAAGAACCACTTCCATTAAATAAACGATTATTGAGATTAGCACCATC
>NC_051412.1:37324431-37324505 GCF_015228065.2 Penaeus monodon
TTTCTCACCTTAAAGCTCATGTTATGGGGGAAGATGATAAGCGGTCATTGGCAGTTGGGCTGAGATCCAGTAAA
>NC_051412.1:37328529-37328822 GCF_015228065.2 Penaeus monodon
TTCCGAACCTTGATGAATTTTGTAAAGAGACGCCACCAGAAAGGCTCACGGAATCCCACGGCATTTACACAAAATTATTGTCATTTACAAAGTGTTTCTGGAGCCCAATCGGACAGTTCTTTTCATTTGTGAATAAAATATTTCTGTAATTATTGACTGGATTCTCACTTTTGGTTCTCTCGGTGTTTTTCGTTTATAAAGAGAAATGTTCCAGATTCTTTAGCAGAATTATTTTTTTAGTTATTGTATTAAAGGCACTGAATATCATCGGCGACAAAAGAGTGATTCTTGCT
>NC_051412.1:37329278-37329416 GCF_015228065.2 Penaeus monodon
ATATGTGAATTTAATTTGATGAATGCTATGGATACCATCGCTATCACAGTAATCTTACTTGCCCATGAACCGTTTCGTGAACAATGAAATGATTTTGCACATATATAATGAAGATATATAACCAAGGATATTTGTACC
>NC_051412.1:37329463-37330915 GCF_015228065.2 Penaeus monodon
TCTGAAGTACTCTTGAAAAATTGGTTTAGATCCGAAGTACTCTTGAACCCCCAACAAAATGCTTTTATCATTTTTAATAAAATTCAAGAATAAAAAATAGAGTATTTCTTTTTCATCGTTCTCTCCTAAAAAAATGTTTCGTCACGAAAACCGGGAACCATTTTCTGTCTGCACAAACAAGAGATCAAACCAGCGTTGTGTGGTTTAAATGGTCCGAAAATAGCGGTGAAACTTAGCCTGGGAAAAATGTTACATACAGACTAGTTCGTGTCGACAAGAGAAGATAACAAGCATAATATTTACTTTTCGTTGTCAAGAAAACGTCTAATTACTTTGAAGATATGGCAGAACTGCACACGGCATTCGTTGGTCTCTTAATCAAGCAGGTCCAGCAACAAATCATTTCCAAGCAGGAGAATAAAAACACTCCATTAGTAGAAGTAATCATAATGTGTTCACGCACTCCATTACTGTTAAGAGCTACGTGGAGATCCGTACCCGTGACGTAAACCATACACGAACGGAAGTGAAAGACGGTCGGGCAGCGTGCTAACGTGAACCGGCCTTAGTTAACTCTTCCATAAATCTTACACTGATCTTAGAAATTCACTTAGGCTCTCGAAAGGACTCGATCGACGCATATCTTGACCTAAAATATCATCGTGGAGACTTGTCCATTATTTCCCACCTGGATACCTCACATATTTACGGTCGTGAGAGAGAGAAAAAAAGAAGCAATGATAAATTCGTTGATGACTGTATTATGAGGTCACGGGACCCAGCGCAAGTTTAGAAACGAACGAATAAAGAGCGCCTGCGCCTTTTATGATTCCTGGAGGGGAATTTAAAGCCGTGGTGATGAGGGAGGTCAGAAGCGGTTGCCTTTCAGGTGAGGTGGACGGTCGTCGTTTTCCTGACAACTAGAAGGCATAGCCAAACAGACATTTCTCTCCCCTACCTCTTTCTCTCTCATATTCTTCACTGTCGGTCTGCTTGTCTCCATCTATCTACCTACCATTCTTCTCTACCTTTACCTATAATATCCCCTCAAAAGCAAACCAGCTAACCCTCGTTCGAGAGTAAGGCCAACCATCATGGCACTGAGCGGGAGACACCTGAGGGTGGGCGCCGACATCTGGGTGCCGTGGGTCGACCTACGCCGACAGAAGGACGGGTCCCTCGGCGCCTCCGGGGTCGCCGCCGCCTTCTTCGACATCATCGCCGCTAAGCTTAACTTCTCGTGAGCGCACGGTTGGAGATTTCTGTGTAGGAACGAAAAAAAAAGCACAGACCTATAGATATGATAGACAGATAGAGAAAGAAGATTAAAAAAATAGTTTGTGCACTTGTATATGTATATGCACTTGGATGGATATTTCAGAGACTTACGTGAATCCTCATGTCTTGTTAGAGGGTACACAGTCTTGTCAAAATAGATAAGCCAGATACGAA
>NC_051412.1:37330948-37331517 GCF_015228065.2 Penaeus monodon
TCTAGATTATCCAGAAAACTGTTATTAGTTACTCTCGTCTTTTTTTATTTTCCCTTTTATTCACTTCACAGAGAAGTTCTTTCTCCGGTCCTTCCCTCTACCAACAAAAACATTAACTTTTAATCCTGCTCCTTGGTCTCCATTCACAGCTACTCGACAGCTAATGTCTCCCTTAACTCTCGCATGCTAGGTACACCTTAGTGATGCCCGAGGACAGGGAGTGGGGGCGGGGACTTCCAAACGGCTCCTTTACTGGCATGATCGGGATGTGTCAGCGGGAGGTAAGATAGGTTAGGATAGGAAGGTAAGGCGGGGCTCTCCAGAGGGTCTGCGGTGTACAATATTGGTTCAGTTTGCCGGCTCTTCTCATTATAGAAGATAAAATGGTATAGAATGAATTAACAATTCATATTTATATCCGAAAAATTGTATATATATTAATAGATGATATGTGAGGGTCAAAAGGGTAAATTGATGCGTGATGGAGAGGTGTAAAGACTACTTATTTGTGTACAACAGATATATAGGAAGGGTGTTAAAACATATAACCAGACTGCATTGCTATGGAA
>NC_051412.1:37331556-37332355 GCF_015228065.2 Penaeus monodon
CGCCAGTAAGAACGAGTCCGTAAGAACATCCCTTTAACTCCTAATTGTTCATCAAGGTCCGTGTAAATCTACCGTCAGGAAGTGGACATGGCACTGGGGCCCTTCGGAGTGACGTGGGAGCGTGCCCAGGTTGTGGACTTCTCATCCACGCTTTACGTCGACGGCTTTGGGATTTTCCTGCCGCGGCCACGTCAGGAGAGAGACTTAGCTGGCTTCACCAACCCTCTCGCTTGGCAGGTAAGGCTGAAGAAAAGTTTCGGCTCAGGGACTTACACACATATGCTTGATGTTTGACGATATGTCTACAAATGTATTAAAAAAGAACATGGAAACATGGTTAGTCTGAAAAACACAATATCAGCATATTTTTAACCGATTAAACAAAAGTCATATTTGTGATTATCTACAATTGATTCATTTCTCCCGGAAAGTTGTACGCAATTATCTGGCAGAAAGAACCTGAAGACTGTCTCCATGGAATCGAATCGTCACATTTTATATATCCCCTCAGGTATGGGCATCTCTTGGGGCCATCCTTCCTCTTTACACTCGCCCTAGGCATTGTTATGAACTGGTTAGCCAGACGATGCTTCAGGGCAACGGATGACGCTGCTGTGGACGATCAGGGCGATGTTGTTTTACGCCCCCTCTGGGTCGTGCAGGCTTTGCTCATTGAATGTGAGTCTGAGGCCGTGATCCTTTCAGTACTGTGGGACAAACAACATTTTGGTAGCCTCTTTAGAGCGTAATGACTGGTCTAACTATAGTCTTATAAAAAATAACAGTTATAAATAATAAT
>NC_051412.1:37332609-37333002 GCF_015228065.2 Penaeus monodon
CCACAGATACACATCTACTCAAACGCACACGTGCATACGTACACACCAACAAACGCACACCAACAAATGCACACCCGCTTGTACGTGATCCTCCTCCTACGGCAGCCATCGAGAAGCTACCGAGTCGCTCCAGCAGCCGCGCCCTCCTCGCCGCTTGGCTCCTGGCCGGGCTCATCCTCAGTTCGGCGTACAGGGGCGTGCTCACCTCCCTGCTCGCCGTGCCCAGGGTGACCGTGCCCGTCGACTCGCTCGAGGATCTGGTCAGCTACGGCAAGATCCCCTGGGCTAACGAGAAGGGCACGTCGCTGCACCAGCTCTTTGGGGTGAGGACGCCAGCTTAGGTCGGCAGAGGATTATAGTTGTTGTTATTATTGTTTTTAAGCATTATCATGT
>NC_051412.1:37333328-37333401 GCF_015228065.2 Penaeus monodon
GTTATCATTATGAATTAAATTACTATCATTATAAATATAATTGTTATTTTTTCTTTACAATTATTTTCATTTC
>NC_051412.1:37333677-37333784 GCF_015228065.2 Penaeus monodon
TTTAACTAAAATTTCTCTGGTATTGATGCACATTCAGGCCAAAAAGTATATGGTAACACAGGCCAAAAAAAGAATAATACCAGAAGAAAAAGATAACAGAATAAAGA
>NC_051412.1:37333821-37333940 GCF_015228065.2 Penaeus monodon
GTCACGAAGAGGCATTTGCTATTTAGTACATATATAGGATTTCTTCCCTATCATTTGTAACAGGGACAAAGACAATAGCTAACAAAAAACACACACAAAAAAATAAAATAAAATACATG
>NC_051412.1:37334020-37334550 GCF_015228065.2 Penaeus monodon
CACATACACACATTCCTCTCCCATTTAATGAATATACATATGCTAACTGACAAAAAATAGTATTCCTTCTCCGTCTCCGTGGGTTTGGGCGCTGAAGCAACGTTCCTCTCCCGCCAGGACGCCACTTCGGGCTTGTACAAGACGATCCACGACAAAGGGACGCTGGTCGTGAATGCGTACGAGGCGAGAGAGAGGATCAAGAGGGAACGCATGGCTGTCCTGTGTGATTTCTTCACCATGAGGAAGGTAAGGGAGGTTGTGAGAGCAAGGGTTATTTTCATGGGGGCCTTAGGGTGTGGTATGCGTAAACTAAAATAAATTTGATGACATGAATTGTGATGATTAGAAATATTTATGTGATGGTTAGTGAGGAAACGGGTATTTCAGTGTTGCTTAGTCCCACTGCATGTTCACTGGTTATCTTTTGTATGCAAAGGCTTTCAGAACATGACTACATATCAATTTAATTAAATATGACTTTGTGGCGTTCAGCCTTTTCGACATTCCCACTTCTTGTATAAATCAACAGC
>NC_051412.1:37334841-37334973 GCF_015228065.2 Penaeus monodon
CTTCTCAAAGATTATGAGTGACGACTTCACACAAACGGGCGCATGCAACTACTACATCGCTGCAGACCCCATCAAGTCGGCTCCGCTCGCCTTTGCTTTCCCGAAGAAGAGTCCCCTGGTACGTCACTTCGA
>NC_051412.1:37337061-37337316 GCF_015228065.2 Penaeus monodon
ATCCCTACTCCTAATGCTTCACCACGATTATCCTCGGCCCCAAAGGATGGCAGCGCTGGTGGAGTCTGGCATGGTCAGCCGCAGCGTCCTGGCACTGACCTCGAATGCCACAGCTTGCCTGGTGGCTCCGGGGAAGGAGGAGGGAGCCAAAGGGTCACTGGTGTTCACCTTGATTGACCTCGCCGGCGCCTTTTTGCTTCTTGCTGGAGGCGAGTTTAAGGACTGGGTTCGAGGCGAGTGATTGCACTTGCAGGA
>NC_051412.1:37337808-37338034 GCF_015228065.2 Penaeus monodon
CACACACAAAATGACAGGAAAATGCCTTACCTTATCACGCTTCACGTGTTCTGTTCTCGCAGGTCTGCTGTTGGCCGCCGCAGTACTCTTGGCCGAGAAACTCAAAGGCTCTGCCTGCAAAATGTAGTTTCTTTGCCAGTGAAAGGCTTTACAATCAAAGGCTCTTCGATCAACACACGAATAAAATTTTGATTGGTTTTGTGGCTTGATACCCCCACGGTCTGTT
>NC_051412.1:37339048-37339292 GCF_015228065.2 Penaeus monodon
ACATATATACGGTATACAGAAAGTTATAATTAGTATTTTTTTCAAAATATTGTGGCCATTTTCTTTATACGACCGAATCCATAACGCTGTATTTGAAATTGTGATTATTTGTCTGCATTCATCCTTACTCTATTTCACTGTCAAATAAAGTGAGTAATAGTAGCAATATTAAGCATTACTTATTCCTTTTTACTACTGATGTATGTAAAAACAATGACTCGTTCTCGCTCTCTCTGTCTCTGTC
>NC_051412.1:37339469-37339986 GCF_015228065.2 Penaeus monodon
TTTTTGAAAAAACAGAGCGGACGGTTATGCCTGTAAACCAACCTTTCGTCCAACCGGCTTTTCGCGGCTTCGGAGGCCCCCAGGGAATGCTCTTCGCTGAGGACAATCGTGTCGAGAGTGGCCCATCATCTCGGATGGATCCTTGTGAGGTACGGTGAAGCTGGCACAGTTAATAACGTTCTTTCTGTGGTGGAAGCGATGTAGTGAGTTCGTATCTTATTTTTAGTAATGAATATAACTCCCCTGTTCTTGTTTTTTTATTATTCAGTTGATGGAATTTAGTATATTTTTTATAGTAATTGCAAGGCAGTGGTATCTCGCCTGAATAAGTTTTGTGGAAACATTTGCCTGCCGTGAGACATATGAAAACAACATCGAGATTTTCCAGACTGCCTTATCCAGACAAACCCTGTATTTTATTACTAAGCAATGCTCTTCTTTCATCCATTCCCTCGACCCGTTCCCTCCCTCCCTTGGGTTCCTTTCTCCTTCACTCCCCGCCTTTCCTCCCTCGGGT
>NC_051412.1:37340108-37340423 GCF_015228065.2 Penaeus monodon
AGGTGCGAGCGAAGAATCTCTACAATACCGGGGACTTGACTCACTTCGACCAACTGCTGGAGAAGTGCACCATCAGGAGATGCTGGGAGGAGGTCATCCATCAAGCCGATTACCACAAGCGGAAAGAGGCGGTGGACTTGTTTAACGCGTAAGGGGAATGCTTGAGTTCTGGTAAAAAGTGAAATGCTGTTGGGAAGATATGGAATGTTTACTTCTCTGGTAAATTTAATGGGATTAGTAGAACTCTATATTTAGCTGATTATGAAGTTAGTTGTATATGGAATAGCAGGCCAAAATATCATGTGTTCTCATCCC
>NC_051412.1:37340532-37340897 GCF_015228065.2 Penaeus monodon
TTCCTCAAAAACCGCACAACAATGATTCCAAAACCCACTCCAATATCCACAGAAACAACAAGTACAGAAAGCGAGGCATAACCGCCCTGCCCACCAAGTTCGGCATCGCGTACACCGCCGTGTTCCTGAACCAGGCCGGGGCTCTCGTCCTGGTGTACACTGACGGCTCTGTCCTGCTGTCTCACGGCGGCACCGAGATGGGCCAGGGACTTCACACCAAGATGATTCAGGTGAGATGTTCAGCGAGGAGGGATACGGACGCATTGTGGTTTGGACAGGGACGAGGTGGGGGGATACAGGCTTACTTTTCTCTCTTGGTTTCGTTGCGTTCGTTGGTGTGCAAGCCTGGTATTTTGGTGTCGTAT
>NC_051412.1:37341592-37341747 GCF_015228065.2 Penaeus monodon
AGGTGGCCCCGGGCCCCTCAAATCCCAGCCTCCAGGATTTCATCGCCGAACGAGCACGGAAAAGGGTTTTCCCAAAAACCCCTTTCCCCTAGGGCTGCGTCTGCTCGCAGATCTCAATGGCATGGCGGTTTGGTACGTTTTGAAGCGTTTTTAGG
>NC_051412.1:37341982-37342892 GCF_015228065.2 Penaeus monodon
ATCACAACACTAGCCTATACTGCGTTCGAAACGTAAACATTCACTGTTTTTCATCCCGCTTTTTGTTTTACACGCTCCCCATGGGGTCTGAAAATTTCTCTGATGCATAGAAAACTTTTGCAACTTATAAACAAAAAAACCCCCTTTGATAACATAAATAACCTGCCACAATTTTTATCATCCTGCAATTGCCACTTTTTACAACAAAGTTATTTTGACGGCGTGCGGTCCGTGTGACGGTCAAAATATTTTGTTCATCTTTTTAACAAAATTTTCGAAGCAGCATTATATACTAGGAATAAAAAGGCTATTGGAAACCCTTCTTTCGGACCTGCTTTTGCATTTTTTTTCTTTTTGTTTTTTCAACACCGTGAAGTTTTTTGAATTATTTCATTTGTTAAAAATTTTCCATTTTAAAAAAAAAAATTCGTGCATTTCTATTTTTCCCCCCAATTTAGCAACGAAATAAATTTGGGGAATTATGATCTTCCCCATCTTAGCAACACAGTCGAATATTCTTATAATTTTTATGCTCTTCCCCATTTGATTAATATCATGAATTTTTTTCGCTGATACAAATTTTTCCCCCCAAATTTTTATAAACCCCTTCACCTCCCCCCTTGTCCATTTAAAAGCCTTTTATCGCCCTTTTTCCCGCCATTTCACCATCCATTAATCTCCCCCATCTACACAGAACGCTTGCAAACAAAATTTGCAACGGCTGGCCCCCTACTTTGAAAGTAACCCCAAAGGAACGGGGAGACTGGGTAAAAGCGGCGTATTAAACCGGGGTCTCTCTCTCGGCCAGGGGTTTCTATAAGTAAATTTTCTTGTTTTTCGGGTCCTTTATTTTGATAATTTAAAGGGATTCATTGATTAACGATTTTTTTTCAGTGGTTTAGGGTTGGGA
>NC_051412.1:37343101-37343380 GCF_015228065.2 Penaeus monodon
AAAAATAAAACATTTCTTTCATTGCAGCCCCCCCGACATTCCGGGGTACGATTTGGGAAAAGGGACGGGTCGACCGTTAAACTTCACCACGGTGCGTTGTTCGGGGTCGAGGGGGGACCCTGGGCCTCAACGGGGGGGGGGGGAAAGATAAAAAAGGAAGAGGGGAAAAAAAGGGGGAGGGGGGGAAGATAAAGAGGGAAGGGGGGGAAAAAAAGGGAGAAAAAATAAAGAGGGGAGAGAGGGGGGAAGATAAAGAGGGGAGGAGAGGGGGAAAAAAAA
>NC_051412.1:37343478-37344776 GCF_015228065.2 Penaeus monodon
AGAAAATAAAAAAGGGGGGAGGGGGAGAGGGAGAAAAAAAGGGGGAAGAGAGGGGGGGGAAGATAAAGAGGGGAGAAGAGGGGAGGAAGTAAAGGGGCAATCCCCCCGAAGTTCGGAGTTGCGTTTCGTCAAGTCTTTTGGGGAAAAAAAAACTAATAAAATGGTCTAGAAAAGCAGTGCTTTTCAATTAAAAGCAAAAAAAAATTTGTACTATTTTTTAAAATGCAAAACATAGCAGAAAAAGTATTAAGAAACAATAGCGAATCGGAGTGTCCAGGGCCCGGTTTGAGTTCCCCAGTTTATTTAACCGAGACCGAACACGGTGCACACCCAGCTCCGCCATGTTTTTTTTTATTCCTTCTTCCTTCCCCCTCTTTCTCGAGGTCCTCCGCAGAATGTGAGGGACGCGGCGACTCGCTCAACCCCCCCATCGACATCGGGGCGGTGGGGGGGGCCTTTCAGCGGGGCCCTCGGTCTATACCTTAGAGGAAACTCGGCTCCCCGAGGGGTGCTGCTCACCCGGGGCCCCGGCGTTTATAAGATCCGGTAATGTTAATTAAGAGTGAAGTATGAATAAAAATTTTGAGGGTACTGAAAATTATTACAATTATTAGAAGAGGATATGGTAATGGAAAGATAATGAAAAAAAAAAAAATTGTTTTTTATTAAATTAGCTTTCATTAATTTGTGTTATTTAGTTCCGTAAATACCATCAGCCCCAAAACCACATTTTTCAAATCACCAAAAGTCACAATCATTAAAATTGGGAATCAATAAAAAGTTTTTGTATTTCAAGGTTTCCAAATATTCGCGAGAGTTCAACGTGCCCCCTTTTCCGGGGCCCCCAAACCCAAGAGCTGTTTTCTCGTCTAAGGTGAGGAAGGCTGCACAAAAATAGATTTCGATAGTTTTATCAAACACAAAAAAACCCTTTTTTTTATTTTTATCACCCAGTTTTAAAATCCTTTTCACTATAACCGAAATCAAGAAATTTTACCCAAAAAAACCAACCGCTATTTATCATCACAATCCCTTCCCCCAGCCGCTTACCAAAACAGCGCCGACGCATGAATAGATTCTTGGGGCATTTGTTTTTCCCCCCAAACAGGCCCTGGGAACCCCCTCTGTTTCCCGCAGCCTCGGTCTGTTCGCCCTCAAGGAACCTGGCAGCCCCTCGAGCCGACCCAAGGCCCCGACCCCGTTTTCCGTTTCGACTCCCCGCCCGGCGGAAAAATACGAAGGCCTGCCCGGGCTTTCCCACGCGAAGGTAATGGCGGAAGGGGAGAGAGGTCTTGGAA
>NC_051412.1:37344805-37344966 GCF_015228065.2 Penaeus monodon
CCCATTCCTTGCATCTCGGCTTACAACTGCAACTCACAGATAAAGCAAGTTTTTTCAAAGCGCAGGTGCATTTCCATACGGGTTTTTGACTTTCCAGATTGAGTCGGCGGCCCCAGGGACATTCAAGCCTTGGTCGGTGACGGGGTGGAGCGAAAGTCTCA
>NC_051412.1:37344987-37345236 GCF_015228065.2 Penaeus monodon
GATTGTAAATGCTCAAACTTTTTTTCAATTTTCAGGAAGAAAAAGAAGAAGAAAAATGGTGAATTTTTACACTTTTCAAGAATTTTTGGTACGAATTGTTCATTATCGGGTTTGTTGTAGGTGGTTACGTTCGGTCGCGGGAAAGGGAAGTTGTCTTGTAGAGTAAAAATCACGCTGATTTTTTTTTTTCCATTTTTTTCTCTCTTTCCTTTTTCCCCCTCCCTCTCCCCGCCTCCATAAATCCATCTA
>NC_051412.1:37345492-37345661 GCF_015228065.2 Penaeus monodon
TTTTCATTTATTTTCATATTAATGCGTAAAAATATCTATGAGTAATTTTTAGATAAATTTTTAAAACATTTACAAACAATTTTCAAAATTCTCTGATATGATATATTATTAAAAAATTACTTGCATTTTCTGGTCCATACAGCTAATAACTTTTTCAGAAATTTAAGAG
>NC_051412.1:37345724-37345878 GCF_015228065.2 Penaeus monodon
GTAATTGAATTCAATTAAAGATTATCTTTTCAGGGGTACGGGTTTTTTTTTCTTTGTTTTTTTTATGTTCTTCAATTTTCCCTTTCTTGTTTTTTTTTTTCGTTCATTCTTCTTAATCCCTCGACCATTACTGCTTGCGTTATATATATATATA
>NC_051412.1:37345965-37346866 GCF_015228065.2 Penaeus monodon
CTGTCCACATTTCTTTCCCCCCCCCCCTCTTTTTTTTTTCGCGATCCTCTCTACCCTATATCTTTTTATCAATCTAAACTACTATACATCTATCTTTTTTTTCCTCTTCTTCATTTTGATCTTTTCTTTTCTTTCTTCTTCTTTTTCTTTTTTTTTCCTTTTCCCTTTTTGTGTTTTTTTCCTGCCTTCCTCCTTTTCATCTCTTTTTCTTCTAACCAAAATTCCGTCCCTGTTTTACCAGTGTCTGTTTTTTATTCAGTGAAGTAAATCGAAAAAAGACAGTTTTATTGGAAGTATTTTTTTAAAAAATCATAGACTCTAAAGTGTTTTTCAATAATTTTTTTCTGTGAATTTAAAAGCTCCATTTTTATTTCTAAATAAAGGAAAAATTGGGGCGTATATTTTATACTTTTTTTTTACTGTTAAAATTACTATTTATTGTCATCTAAAGAAATAGCATATTAGGTTTCCTTGTTTTAAAGAATGAGAAAATCAAAATGATATTGGGGGTTTTTGAATGTAAACGGGGAAGGAAACGGGTTTAAAAATTTATAAATTTTTAAAAAGAATTCATGTATTTTTTTTTGTATTTTTATGTAAATTTAATGCACTTTTTCCCAAAATAGTTTACGGAAAACTATTTACAAATGTTTATAAACTTTTTTCATATGGAAACTTACAAGTTTATAGCACCTAATTATATAAAAATATTTTTTAGCTATTTTGCTAAAATTTGTACTACCTTTTACTTTTTATTGTCCTTTTTACAGTCAAAGGTATGCAAGTTTGCGTCCCCGCGGTAATTAATGTGGGTATAAAAAAAGGGGAAATTTTAATTACTGTGGTGTTTATCCTGTTTTGGAATTATGTTTAATGAAAAAAACTTGAAGACTTTAGAAAA
>NC_051412.1:37347508-37348296 GCF_015228065.2 Penaeus monodon
AAACAAAAATTCCAAAAATTTCTAATATACAAAGTGCTCTAAACCTTCAAAGTAAAAAAGAAGTGCATTTGAAAAAAAAACACACTTTAACCCGCAAATTAACCATAATCCTCTAAAAGTTAGGTAGAAAATTAAGACTCACCTTGAGTATGCCCTTTCTCTCAGAAAAAAAAAACTATTCTGATCGCCACACATTACTCTTGTGAGATAAACAATGACATTCTGAGATCTCCCTTGAACTTGCTACAAAAATGCATCTTATCAGAATACAAAATCCTACAGCATAACATTCTTACAATGGATGAACACTTTAATTAGATTTACATACATAAAATTTGAGATTTCTTGCACACTGAAGAAGGTCTGATGATGTATTACCAACCTGGTTCCACTCTTAATTCTCAATACCGCAAGTTTGAAATGACGGCCTGAGAAAAGTCAAAGGTGGTTGAGTGTCCTCCCAAATCCTTGGTTCGTACCTGGGGCAGAAGGATTAAAAACAAAAAGAGGGATTGAGATCTATGTCTTTGTGGGCAAGTTATAGAGGAAAGACGAAGGTAAAGAAAAAAAATGGATATATTAATAAAAATAAAATGTCTACTACTATATTTTCCTTCGTCAAGTCTTTCAACCATGCAGGATTCTGTACATTCTTGACTAGATGTCCATAAAAGGATAAATATCTATAAACTATTACAGCAAATAAGTGCATTCTTCTCTAATATGAGATCATCATAAACATGTATCCTTTTTACATGGTGCAAAATAAATTGTTATCTATTCTTGCT
>NC_051412.1:37348321-37351018 GCF_015228065.2 Penaeus monodon
GAGTATCTTGAATGGACCCTAACAAACACTTAAGGTTATGAACATAAACAACAAAACAGTTTGGAATTTCAAAGAACTGAGAGATCAAGTCTTTTAGGTAGATATTATTTGGTTCAGTGTGTGTGCTAAGATTTATTCCCCCTTTTTTGTAACAGTAACTATATTAGTTGCCATGCACTCAACTCAATCTATTGTTGTGACAAAGTAAAAGCTAATTATCCACACTAGTTAATAAATAAAGGAGCTACTGCTCATCCACACTTCTAGACAAGCTTCACTGTCACAATTCTGCCCTCACAGATATGATAATCTAAGGTGTAGCAGTGATATATACAATATAATACTATTATCTTTTAACTATTGTTATGAATACTAGTGTCATTGTGATATTAAGTTCTTCTGGCCTTTACACGCCTCACTCTCACGGTTGGAGGTTGGCGATGACTGCATTTGCGAAGGCTGTTGTTGTGGCAAAACCACCCATATCCTTTGTCCTCACCTACAGCCGGGCAAGAAGTAAACAAAGTGAAGTCAGTATGAGTTTAAGAGTGATAGTTAAATATGAATGCCTATAAGAGTAAGTGGAAAAAGTTTAATTATATATTTGAAGTCTACCTATGAATGAGTAAACAGACCCAAGACTCTTTCCCACTAGTGTTTTTGCATACTGTTTTGATTACAAAACAAGAATTCATGTGATGAACACATTCAATTAAAACTCAGTTTTTCTTGTAATAAAGGAGTAAAACTGGCTGCTCTTGCTGCACAAATGCCAAAGAGGAAACAGTGAATTATGGCTAGGAAAGGATTCAGGGGAACCCCAAGATGTGATGGACTCCATAATTATATAGATGGGGCTTCACCCCTTTTATTCTCTTCCAATGAGGGTTGGCTGTATAAAATTTGTAATTAAAAATTGTTTAATACAAAACCATTATGAAAATGTTGAGAGTATATGCATCATTGCATGAACTTATGTAGGCTGTGGTTGCTGGTTTCTGTTGTGGTGGCTCCAGCATCTTTTCTTTGTGACAGAAATTTAGTACATGGTTGCCAACATGGAGCCAAAGCAAAATGCTTGTAATAGGGTAATGGTGCAAAGCAGCAGCAGAATGCAATGGCACAAACAAAGTTACAGAACACAATATAGCAACTGTCAAAACTAAAACAGGTTACAAGAGAAATTTCTGAAACTAGCAACTGCATGTATATTTCCTGGGTAGGTGTACTTTCTTCCATTTACTTGGGAGTATTCTATACTCGACAATACCTTTCTGCAAGTTCCATAGCCTTAACTAATATTGTTAACTATGAAGCATTCTTCATAACTAAGAATCTGTAATAGAATAGTTTTAAAATAAGAACATCAAATATGAGTGTAATGCAACCGCTGAATAACTACATACTGTAGAAGCTATACTGTAGTCAGGTTAGTTCCATTTTTGGTACTTTATCTAGAACTAATGATAAAGCTATCCTAATATCACCTACCTGTTTCTAACTAACTCATATAGCATAAAAGGATTAGGTTACTGATCTATCAATAGCATATACACTGCTGGTGGTGGCGGCAGAAGGCGCGAAAATTGGCACACCTACAGCTACCGCAAACTTCAGTCTAACATCTCTTTTTACTTCTCATTTGCGAGAATCAGAGAAATAGTGGTATTTGTCAACCCTACTAAGAGTCTTGAAAGACAGGTTTTTATATACTAATAAAAAGTTTGGGGGACTTAATGAGTGCAGAAAGTGTTTGGTCAGTTTGTGGTAAGGTCAGAGGTGACGACAACCAGAGAAGGAGAATGTATCGCTGTCCTGGCAGTGACTCCACTGACCCTCTTTACATAAGACACAAATTTTAAAACCCCGACCGCTCATGGTTAAGGGTATTTTTTCCCCTATTTTGGAGTTGGAAAATTAAAGATTTTACCAAAGAACAACCATTGGACCAGTGCAGCTATTTTGAACTTGTCCTGGATTAACTTGAAGACTGGTGTCAAAGTGTGAGGCTGATGCTTTCATGCCCCCTGTCATAGTGCAAAATTAGTAGTGAACTGGTTTAAATTTTTGTAGTTAAGATTGCTAAAACCTTGGCCGGGAAAAACTCTCCAGATCTAATGTATGCCCAGAGAACCTCTAGGAATACATCAAGCACCACTTAGAGGACAAGGCTACATCCTCCATCCTATGTTTTCGAGTTGCCATTCAGAACTTTTGGGAACAACATCAAGGCTGAATATTTACATCACCTAATTCTCATTCAAAGCGGCTTCGAATGGTGAAGAAAAGTTGAGGACATCCCACAATTTCTTTTATTTTGGTCAGTATCCCCTTCAGTACCATTAACTTCAGCAATAAGCTTCTCCAAAGTATGACAGGTTTTTGCAAGATTAGCACTTTCCACCCTGACAACAGTGCATATCTCTCATAAAAATCTTAGCCAACTACTTTTAAACCAATCTCACCATCAGTGTACGTCAATTTCCTAATGAAAACTAACCCAACTCCTCCCTGAAACTTTAAAACGAGTTCTAACTGAGCATTATATCATACCATATAGCCACGTATCACTCTTGGCTTCATTATTCAGAAGTATCATGATATCCTAAACTAGCACCTCCACTGTGAGAATCTTTTCCTCCACCTTTGTAAAATATAAATTGAATCTGGATGAATCTCTACCTAAAATTATCCCTG
>NC_051412.1:37351056-37351473 GCF_015228065.2 Penaeus monodon
GGCAGAATAAGCCCCTTTAAACCTTCCCAACGCGAAGGGACACGGTCAACTGAACCCCGATCATGTCACCAATGTACTGCAAATTGATGTGATGAGCATGTTTCCCGAGGCAAGCAACATGCTGTTGGGTTGCGACATTTTTAAACCTACGGCTTCACTGAAGGTGTGACGTGCACCCTGGAATACAGGATAGGACGGGGTAAATTTAGAAAAGCATGATAATATATATGACTTTTTGTATCTTTGTTATAAGTTAAATCTTTGATAATCCTCTTTAATGATAAAAACAATAACAATAATTATAGAATTTTGTCATCAACATTATCTTTGACTTTGAAAATCCATTCTGGTATAAAAATTTACTAATAATGGTAGTAATAATCACAAAATTATTACAAAGAGAAGTAAAAGACCTAG
>NC_051412.1:37351655-37353150 GCF_015228065.2 Penaeus monodon
GAGAGCTAAAAAATTCTTTAATAATCATATATGGGAAAGAAAGAAAAAAAAAAAGTCCCCCCCCCTCCCCCACGAACTTGCTCAAAAAAACGTACAGGCTCAAAAACCACAGAGTCGCTGGAATACGATGCTCCAGCCACGACTCCAGCTCCCCCCCACAGCCCAGCTGCGAGGTTGTCAATGAGGGTTGCCATAGGGGTTGGGCAGCACCAGGACATCGAACTGGTGCGGTTTGGGAAAAACCATCTGCATCGGCAGTTGTCCACAATCATGTTGGAGAACTCGATGTTTGGGTACATAGCTGCCACCTGTTGGATGGTTTAAGGTGTGGGAACGTTGCATAAAAATGGGCACGATTTGAATAAATTGTCGAATGAGAGGTTTGAAAAACTTATGAATTAATTTAATAAACAAAATCACAAGTTTTTTTTTTTAAAAAAATCTTGCAATAAGATAACCAATTATTTTACAATAATAAAAAAATAATCCTAAATATAAAATGCTGATGACAAACCAATCAAACCATTTTTTTTTTCAGCAACGAAAAGGGGAAATAAAGAGAGCATACCTCCTCACACTGCTTCAGGAAGAGGCCATCACCAAGCTTCATGATGTTGGCCTTGTGCACTCTGTCACCTTTTTTGCGGCCGTGCTTGGGGGCATAGTCGAAGGCGAACTTGGCAATGCGTCGACACTTCTGGCGGGTCATGATCTTCAGACATTCAACCACTCCAACAACGCTCTCGTGCTCTAGGGCTGAGTATTCACCCTCAGTCTGCTCACGGATAACCACCATGTCGATGTTTTTGTGTCGGACATTAATGCCATCTAGGGACTTTACGTGAACGACATTGGCTACAAGTCCAACTCATCCCTGCATTTCATTTGGGGATTATTAGGGAACTGCCAAAAGGGGGAAATATTAATCCTAATCACTAATGACCCCTTCATTATTAACAACTCTTGGAACGAGATTCATATTTCATTAAACCCTAAAACTGTGTCAAGATATTTTGCTCAAAAGAGTTAAAGCATTTGGAACATAAAATGAAATACAATAGTAAATCTGACACAAATTACAATATTGAATAGAAATAACATCATTATATAAATCAACTAGCTACCATAATACATACAAACCCAAAGGCCCCTTAAACCTTGTATAGCCTTACCTGAGCTTCATGTTAAGAGTCTTGAGCTCACCATCTGAGCTGTGGTCAGGGGTGGCCAGAATACCCTTGAGGCAAAGGCGGTTCCGCTTGATGCTCTCCACTACATCATCAAGGCTCTCTGACCTCCTGGCATAAAGCTCAGTAAGGTAGTGCTCCTAAAAATTCCACCGGCACCCCAGCTTTCTGGAAGACATCAAGGACGACCTGGCACAGCTCGGGCCCCACACCATCACCGGGGATCAAGGTGGCTGTGGTCCTGCCTTCCGGCTTGCTCACAGGAGCTTGCTGTTAAGAGGCGGAAGATTAGCTTCACTGGCTTATAC
>NC_051412.1:37353177-37353264 GCF_015228065.2 Penaeus monodon
GTAAATATAAGAGAATAGGATGATAACACAACTGACTATAAATGCAAAAAATACAGATTGGGGGCATCTGATAGGGAGTAGGGGTGG
>NC_051412.1:37353303-37354050 GCF_015228065.2 Penaeus monodon
TATTAAGATTGGAACCACATCAAATTATTTTGAATTTAACCTCAGAGAAAAACTGAATAATTGGGTATTCTATTTTTTGTACTACAGGTACTGTAACTCTCAATAATGCAAAACTGTCAAAGAAATTACCCTATTAAAAACTACATGATAAATGGTCTCTACTTACAAATATTCTGATTTCCACTTCCGTAAAATTTCAAATTTTCATAAAACAAAAACACATTGGCTGTAATACATTAAACTTATTCATCTTAAACCTTGAAATAGGTACTAAAGCTTATGACTTTATAAATGCAGTGAATACCCAAATTGGCAGATCAAATGGTTTTTCAGTAGCTGTATTTTCTTTGAATCAATGTAGTTAAACCCGAAGATGGAATGCGTACCAAAGGTATAAAAAGTGAGCCCCTCAAATGAAATGTAAATATGACCCAGACTAACAACAGTCTAGATAGCAAAGCAAACGATATTAGATATTAAAAGCAATTACAATTTAACATGCTCTTTCTGAGGACAGGAAAAAAAAAAAAACACTCAAGCATCTTTTCTTTGAGGAGAAAAATTAAATAAAATCTATACTTTTATGCCATGCATATCAGCTGATAATAAAGTGGGCAAAAAATACCTTAGAAAAGGGAAATTTTGCAACAAAATATCTTGAATTTTTTTGCACATTACCCCTTATGCTGAAAACTTCATTATGTCTAAATAAATCACTACAAACCAAGCATAATCATCTAATTTTAT
>NC_051412.1:37354136-37355812 GCF_015228065.2 Penaeus monodon
AAGTTTGAAAACTCTTACGTACGAGCAAAGGCAACTCACCCAGCCACCATTTTCCTTCAGTGTATGATAGCATAAAAAAAAGCGAATTATCCTTGTGTTGTTGGAATGGGCACAAGGTTTCAAGCACATTATGGCAGCCATACATTACTCTCAAGTTTAAACAGCATAGCTATTGCAATACTACAGACGTTAGACACAGTAGAAAAGAGTCTCTTGAAACACTTATTGTCATAACGAAGAGCAAGAGACAAAATCACAGAGAACAATGGTATATTAAATACATATTTTACAAAATAACTTTGGCTTCTTGTAAAATGCTGCATGTCTAGGAAAACTACAATCTATGGTATGGTTATACTGGATATTTCACAATCACTCTTATTTTTTAACATCCTGCCAATACTTGATTTGCCTTGAATCTTCAAAAATAGTGAACAATATATTTGATTCAATGAAAAAAAAAGTACTTCTCAGTTTCTTGAATCAAAGCATTACATAGCATGAATCCACCTTCAAACAGATCTTCCACAAGACATAAAACTTTCAAACATACAAAAATCGTAATTAGTCATTACATTATAAATTCCCTATCCCTGTATATAAGGAGTATTTTGCTATGTGGATTAAGACAATACAATGAGGCTTGATGCTGCTCCCCATAAGGAACTGATAAAAATTTTACTTGATGAAACTTCCAAAAGGGCACAAAAATCTCTCTCTCAACTACAACTTCTTTTCATATAGTCAACTACTCTAATTACATTGAACAGCGATGATTCACTTTCATGTCTTAAAGCTTCCTGTTCAGAAGAGCTCTTTTTTTTTTTTTTAAGGACTCCAAACACTGATCCACAGGCAGACCCACTGATCCCCAGTCACATGACTTACGTTACTATAATTTCGAGTTCAAGAATCTTCACTTTATCCTGTTTTGATCTTTTACTTTATATCTATTCTCGGACTAATGTGAACTAATACTGATTATGTTTTATACTATGAGTTAAATATATACAGGGATAAAAAGCTGCTTTGATCTCAAATGAAGACATGCAGACCCCATACATATATGAAAGAGAAGCTAAACCCTTACATAATTTAGATCCCCACACACATAATTATATTTCCCTGAGCCCAATACTTACAATAGCCCAGGTGAGAGGAGCGACGCCATGGAGACCTCGGGCCTGTGAGGCAGCCCACCAAAGGGACGCAGCTGAAAAATAAGGTATGGAGAGATGTTTATGCTCTTTCTTTAGCCTAAGAAAAGATGAGAATTCCAGACTAGTAGAAATTTCACAACTGATGTGAAATTTTTAATACTCAGATACATCTATGATTCCTCAGATTTAACAATACTGTATTCATTTACACTTCGTAGGTCATCAACAACGCATTTTGATTCACAGAAACATCATCAATGCCTATTTATAAAAAGAGAAAAAAACTGAAAGTAAACTCTACATTATTTTTTTTTTCAGATTTACAATCTGATATCTTTTAATATCTGTGATAAACTGGGAAGTAGAAAAAACTTATTCTATAGATTTCCACCTTACTAATATATCAACTTTCTTCTTTACTTCTAAAACAGTATCTCATTCTGGACAAAACAAACAATAAGGGAACAATGGAACCTTCCAATATCATGTAGGGATTATAAGTAACCCCCCCCCCCC
>NC_051412.1:37355833-37355908 GCF_015228065.2 Penaeus monodon
GCCAATCCTCCTTTCTTTTTCATTGTTGCAATTCATACAAAAATGCACTACTGACTTTGGTTAACCATGAAAAGA
>NC_051412.1:37356075-37356180 GCF_015228065.2 Penaeus monodon
TCAGCTCAAACTCGCCAAGCATAATGACGGAGAGTCTCCCCTCACCCTACCCCCCTAGGAAGGACCAGTCACAGAAACTTAAACTGTTTATTCAATTTTGTGACA
>NC_051412.1:37356232-37356337 GCF_015228065.2 Penaeus monodon
TCCATTTTTTTTTCCCATCGGGCTAATATGCAATAAATGTCCCAAGATTAGGTCTATGAGGTTTTCTTTAACTTATTCATTTCACACAACCATCCAACCTTTCAA
>NC_051412.1:37356685-37356846 GCF_015228065.2 Penaeus monodon
TTCTGCTCTATTACCTTGCCACGTAGCTGTGTGAAAATGGAACTATACCGCTTTCTTCCACGTGGGAGAAAACAAAAAAAAGATGGAGAAAGAGGAAGGGAAAAGATATGGAGAAGAAATGAGACCAAGAAGATGAAATAGGATTTACTCGCATTTTTACC
>NC_051412.1:37356942-37358203 GCF_015228065.2 Penaeus monodon
GGGCCATCAAGAGAGACGAGTATCGACCCCCCCAAACCTACATTTAACATGATCTTTCATCTCTTGAACACGATGCCGGCAAGAAACAGCTGATGATTGCGTCACGGGCCTGAACGACCTTCAGAGCCACTCCAGTCCCGCCATTTACGCAGATCCTTCTCACTTCACATAGGTATCTACACGTGCTTGTGGTTATTGCGGTCTCGTATGTGATAATAATTCAAAGTTAGTCGAGATAAAGATGCTGTGTTTTACCGTGGAGATGCTGAGGAGGACCTTCCTTCCTACGGCTGCCATGTTGTCTGCTGGTCGGAGGCGAGGGACCGCGAACCCAAATAATTATTGATGGACTAATGCTAAGTCTGTTATTCGGTTATGCAAGTAAAAAAATATAAAAACACCACGATTATTAAAACTCACTAAACTATTTATGAATGAATGACACATATTCCCCCTACCCAAACGTTGTGTATATGTTTTAGCCCAGTTCTCGAAGTGAGGTTATACAAAAGTTAAAAGGACGTCCTGTCGTGCAATTAATACATATAAATGGAAAAAATACCTTTTCTCAAATGTTTAACCAGGGCAAGAAACCACAAAGGGTGGCGTCTTTGGGAAATTTCAAAATTTGAAATATTCTAACAAAATGTTATAATAACATTTGCCCACTACGGGATCGTACATTTAAAAAATGAACACAAAAAAGAAAAATATATTCATATATAAAAATAAAATTATAATATAAATAAAATAAAAATATAGAACATATAATTAATAAAAAATAAATAAACAAAAAAATAAATGGTAATATACAAATATAAAAAAATTTTTAATAATGATAACCAAAAAAAGAAAAAAAACAAACCAAACACACACACCACAAAAATAACAAAAAAAACTGCATTGCGAGGCTGTTGTTGTGGCAAACCACCATATCCTTTGTCCTCACCTACAGCCGGGCAAGAGTAACAAGTGAAGTCAGTATGATTTGAGTTGATTAGTTAATATGAATTCCTATAAGAGTAAGTGGAAAAAGTTTCAATATATATTTGAAGTCTACCTATGATGAGTAAACAGACCCAAGACTCTTTCCCACTAGTGTTTTGCATACTGTTTTTTGTTACAAACAAGAATTCCTGTGATGACACATTCAATTAAACTCAGTTTTTCTTGTAATAAGAGGAGTAAAACTGGCTGCTCTTGCTGCACAAATCCAAGAGGAAACCAGTGAATTATTTGGGGGCCCCACCCCCCCCCCCCG
>NC_051412.1:37358226-37360104 GCF_015228065.2 Penaeus monodon
AGGCACAAAAAGGATTCAAGGGAAACCCCAAGATGTGATGGACTCCAATAACTAATCGATGGGGCTTCACCACCTTTATTCTCTCCAATGAGGGTTGGCTGTTAAACTTTGTAATTAAATTTTTTTTATACAAAACCATTATGATAATGTTGAGATTTATCATCAGTTCATGAACTTATGTGGCTGTGGTGCTGGTTTCTGTTGTGGTGTGCTCCAGCATCTTTTTTCTTTGTGACAAAAAATTTAGTATCATGGTTGCCAACATGGAGCCAAAGCAAAATGCTTGTAATAGGGTATAGGTGCAAGCAGCAGCAGAATGCAATGGCACAACCAAAGTTACAGAACACAATATAGCAACTGTCAAACTAACAGTTTAACAAGAGAATGTCGGGGGAAACTAGCAACTGCATGTATATTTCCTGGGTAGGTGTACTTTCTTCCATTTACTTGGGATATTCTATACTCGACAATACCTTTCTGCAAGTTCCATAGCCTTAACTAATATTGTTAACTATGAAGCATTCTTCATAACTAAGAATCTGTAATAGAAAGAGTGTTTAAAATAGAACTCAATATGAGTGTAATGCAGCACCGCTGATACTACATACTGTAGAGCTATCACTGTAGTCAGTTTTTTTCCATTTTTGTACTTTAATAGAAACTAATTATAAGCTATCCTAATCTCACCTACCTGTTTCTACTAACTTCATAAGCATAAATGATTAGTTTACTGATCTATCCATATCATATACACTGCTGGTTGTGGCGGCTAGAAGGCGCTAAATTGGCACAACCGTACAGCTTTACCGCAAACCTTCAGTCTAACATCTCTTTTCTTCTCAATTTAATTTGCGAGAGATCAGGAACTAGTTGGTATTTGTCACCCTACTAAGAGTCTTTGAAAGACAAGGCTTTATATACTAATAAAAAGATTGGGGACTTAATGAGTGCAGAAAGTGTTTGTGTCATATGTGGTAAGGTCAAGGTGCGAACACCGAGAAGGATAATGTATCGCGGTCCTGCAGTGACTCACTGACCCTCTCATAAGACCACCAGTGTAAACACCCCCGACTCGCTCATGGTTAAGGGTATTTTTCCTATTTTGGAGTTGGAAAATTAAGATTTTAACCTAAGAACAACCATTGGACCAGTGCAGCTATTTTTGAAGCTTTGTCCTGGATTAACTTGAAGACTGTGTGTCAAAGTGTGAGGCTTATGCTTTCATGCACCATGTCATAGTGCACAATTATAGTGAACCTGGTTTGAATTTGTAGTTTAAGGAGTGCTAAAACCTGGCCAGGAAACTCTCCAATCTAATGTATGCCCGAGAACCTCTAGGAATACATCAAGCACCACTTAGAGGACAAGGCTACAGCTCCATCCCTATGCTTCGAGTTGCCATTCAGAACTTTGGGACACATCAAGGCTGAATATTTACATCACCTAAGTCTCATTCAAAGCGGCTTCGAATGTGAAGAAAAGTTGAGGACATCCACAATTTCTTTTATTTGGTAGTATCCCCCTTCAGTACCATTATCTCTTCACAATAAGCTTCTCCCAAATATGACAGGTATTTGCAGATGAGCCCTTTCCACCACTGACACAGTGCATATCTCTCATAAAAATCTTACCCAACTACATTTACCAATCTCACCAGCAGTGGTACGTCATTCCTAATGAAAACTAACCAACTCCTCCCTGAAACTTTAAAACGAGTTCTAACTGACATTATATCATACATATAGCCACGTACCTCTGAGCTTTCATTATTCAGAAGTTCATGATATCCTAAACTAGCACCTCCACTGTAGAATCTTTTCCTCACCTTTGTAAAATATAACTTGAATCTGGATGATTCTCTACCTGAATTATCCCCTG
>NC_051412.1:37360138-37360610 GCF_015228065.2 Penaeus monodon
GTCAGCATAAGCTCCTTAACCTTCCAACGCGAATGACACGGTCCAACTGAAGCCGAATCATGTCACCAATAGTACTGCACATTGATGTGATTGAGCATGTTGCCGAGGCAGTAAAATAGCTGTTGGGTTGCGACATTCTTACCGACGGCTTCACTGAAGGTGTGGACGTGCCCCTGGATACAGGATGGAACGGGGTAAATTTAGAAAAGCATGATAATATATAGAAATTTTGTATCTTTGTTATAAGTTAAATCTTTGATAATACTTCTTTAATGATAAAAAATAACAATAATTTATAGAATTTGTCATCAACATTATCTTTGACTTGATAATCCATTTCTGGTATTAAAATTACCTAATAAGGGTAGTAATAATCACTAATTATTTACAAAGAGAGTAAGATACCTAGAATAAGAATAAACGAAAAAAATAAGAAATAGAGAAAAAAAAAGAAGAGAAAATATACACAAAT
>NC_051412.1:37360722-37362209 GCF_015228065.2 Penaeus monodon
GCTAGAAAATCTTTAATAATCATATATGGGAAAGAAGAAAAAAAAAAAGTCCCCCCCCCTCCCACGAACTTTGCTCAAAGAACGTACAGCTCAAACACCACAGAGTCGCTGGAATACGATGCTCCAGCCACGACTCCAGCTCCCCCCCCAAGCCCACTGCGAGGTTGGGTCAATGATGGTTGCCATAGGAGGTTGGGCAGCACCAGGACATCGAACTGGTGCGGATTGGAAAACAATCGTCTGCCAATCGTGCAGTTGTCCACAATCCATGTTGGAGAACTCGATGTTTGGGTACATAGCTGCCCCTGTTGGATGGTTTAAGGTGTGGGAAACTTTGCAGAAGAATGGGCAAACGATTTGAATAAATTGTCGAATGAGAGGTTGAAAAACTTATGAATTAATTTAATACAACAATTCAACAACAAGTTTTTTCTTAACAATATCTTGCAATAAGATACCCCTTATTTCACATATAAAAAATAGCCTAAATATAAAAATGCTGATGACAACCACTCAACCTTTTTTTTTTCAGCAACGAAAATGGGAAATAAAGAGAGCATCCTCCTCACACTGCTTCAGGACGAGGCCATCACCAAGCTTCATGACATGTTGGCCTTGTTGCACTCTGTAACCTTCTTTGTGCGGACCGTGCCTTGGTGCATGTCGAAGGCGAACTTGGCAATGCGTCGACACTTCTGGGCGGGTCATGACTTCGACATTCACCACTCCAACAACGCTCTCGTGCTCTAGGGCGAGTATTCACCCTCAGTCTGCTCACGGATAACCACCATGTCGTGTTCTTGTGTCGGACATTAATCCATCTATGGACTTTACGTGAACGACATTGGCTATCAAGTCCAACTCATCCCCTGCATTTCATTTAGGATTATTAGGAACTGCCAAAAATGGGGAAATATTATCCTAATCACTAAGGACCCTTCATTATTAACACGTCCTTGGAACTAGCTTCATATTTCTTTAAACCTGAAACTGTGTCCCAAGATATTTTGCTCAAAAGAGTTAGCATTTGGAACATAAAATGAAATTACAATAGTAAATCTGACCAAATTACAATATTGAATAGAAATAACATCATTATATAAATCACTAGCCTACCAAATACATACAAACCCAAAGGCCCCTTAAACCTTGTATATCCTTACTGAGCTTCATTTAAAAGTCTTGCGCTCACCATCTGAGCTGGTGGTCAGGGGTGCCAGAATACCCTTGAGGCAAAGGCGGTTTCCGCTTGATGCTCTCCACTACTCATCAGGCTCTCGTGAACCCTCCTGGCCATAAAGCTCAGTAAGGTAGTGCTCCTCAAATCACCGGCACACAGCGTCTGAAGACATCAAGGACGACCCTGGCACAGCTTACGGGCCCCACACCACTCACCGGGGATCAAGGTGGCTGTGTCCTGCTGCCTTCCGGCTTGCTCCGGAGCCTTGCTGTTAAGAGGGCGGACGATTAGCTTCACTGGCTTATAC
>NC_051412.1:37362236-37363096 GCF_015228065.2 Penaeus monodon
GTAATATAAGAGACTAGGAATGCTCTCACATCTGACTATAAATGATGCCAAAAATACAGATTGGGGGCATCCTGATAGGGAGTAGTGAGGTTAGGAGGAGAGAAGAGAAAAAGAGGAAGGGGGAGAGATATTAAATCGGAACCATATCAAATTTATTCTGAAATTTACCTCAGAGAAAAACTGAATATTGGATATTCTAGTTTTTTTGTAACTACAGGTACTGTAACTCTCATAATGCAAAACTGTCAAGAAATTACCCTATGAAAACATACATGATAAATGGTCCCTCACGTACAAAAATATTCGGATTTCCACTTCCGTAAAATTCAAATTTTCATAAACAAAAACACATTGGCTGTATATACATTAATCTTTTCATCTAAACCTTGAAATAGGTACTAAAGCTTATGACTTTATCAAATGCAGTGAATACCAACTGGCAGATCAATGGTTTTCAGTAGCTGTAGTTGCTTTGAATCAATGTAGTTAAACTGAAGATGGAATGCTGTACCAAAGGTATAAAAAGTGAGCCACTCAAATTAAATGGTAAAATATTGACCTAGACTAACAACAGTCTAGATAGCAAGTCAAGCGATATTGAGTATATAAAAGCATTACAATTTACATGCTCTTTCTGAGGACAGGAAAAAAAAAGCACTCAAAGCAGTCTTTTCTTGAGGAGAAAAAATTAAATAATCTATACTTTTATGCATTGCATATCAGCTGATATAAAGTGACAATAATACCCTTAGAAAGGAATTATGCAACAAATATCTTTGAATTTTTTTGCACATTACCCATTATGCTGAAAATTCATTATGTCTAAATAATCCTACCAAACCAAGCTATAATCATCTAAT
>NC_051412.1:37363187-37364855 GCF_015228065.2 Penaeus monodon
AAGTTTGAAAACTCTTACGTACGAGCAAAGGCAACTCACCCAGCCACCATATCCTTCATGTATGGAGCATAAAACAAAGCGAATTACTTCTCCTTGTGTTGTTGGAATGGTCCACAAGGTATTCAAGCACATTATGGCGCCATACATTACTCTCAGTTTAAACAGCATAAGCTATTGGCAATACTACGACGTTAGAACACAGTAGAAAATAGTCCTCTTGAACACTTATTGTCATAACGCGGAGAGCAAGAGACAAAATCCTAGATAACATGGTATATTATAATACATATTTTTACAAAATACTTTGGCTTCTTGTAAAATGCTGCCTGTCCTAGGAAAACTACAATCTTATGGTATGGTTTATACTGGATATTTTTCACAATCAACTCTTATTTGTTAACATCCTGCCAATACTTGTTTGCCTTGAATCTTCAAAATAGTGAACAATATATTGATTGCAATGTAAAAAAAAAAGTAATTCTCATTCTGACTCAAAGCATTACATAGCATGACATCCCCTTCCAAACAGATCCTTCCACAAGGACATAAACCTTTTCACATCAAAATCGTACTTAGTCATTACATTATAAATGTCCCTTCCCTGTATATAAGGGTATTTTGGCTATGTGGATTAAGACAATACAATGAGCTTGATGCTGCTCCCCATAAGGACTGATAAAATTCTACTTGGATGACACTTCCAAGGTCACAAAATCTCTCTCTCACTACAACTTCTTTTCATATAGTGACCTACTCCTTAATTAAATTGAACATCCGATGATTCACTTCATGTCTTTAGCTGAAGAGCTCATTTTTTTTTAAGAGACTCCAAACACTGATCCCACAGGTATGACCCCCTGATCCCCAGTCACTAACTTACGTTTCACTATAATTTTGAGTTCAAGAATCTTCACTTTAATCCCTTTTTGGGATCTTTTACTTTATATCTATTTCTCGGACTAATGTGAACTATACTGTTATGTTTTTATACTATGATTTAAATATAGACAGGGATACAAAAGCTGCTTTGATCTCATGAAGACACTGCAGACCCCATACATATATGAAAAGAGAAGCTACACCTTAACATATTTAGATCCCACACACAAATTATAATTTCCCTGAAGCCCATACTTATCAATAGCCGAGGTGAGAGGAGCGACGCCATGGAGACCTCGGGCCTGTGAGGCAGCCCACCAAAGGAACCAGCTGAAAAATCAGGTATGGAAGATGGTTGATGCTCTTTCTTTAGCCTAAGAAAGATGAGATTCCAGACTAGTAGAAATTTCACAACTGATGTAGAAATTGTTTAATACTCAGATACATCTATTATTCCTCAGATTGTAACAAATACTGTATTCCCATTTACACTTCGTAGGTCATCAACGAACGCATTTTTGATTCACAGAAACATCATGCAATGCCTATTTATAACGAGAATACTGGATGTAAACTCTACATATTTTATTCAGATTTACATCTGATATCTTATAATATCTGTGGATAAACTGAAGTAGAAAAAACTTATTCTATAATAGATTTCCACCTTACTAATATAGCAACTTTCTTCTTTACTTCTAAACAGTATCTCATTCTGAAAAACAACAATAAGGGGAACATGGAACCTTCCAATATCATGTAGGGATATAAAGTAACCCCCCCCCTCCC
>NC_051412.1:37364874-37364965 GCF_015228065.2 Penaeus monodon
CGCCAATCCTCTTTTTCTTTTTCATTGTTGCAATTCATACATAATGCACTACTGACTTTCGTTAACCTGACAGAATGGAGGCACTATGTTT
>NC_051412.1:37365229-37365897 GCF_015228065.2 Penaeus monodon
ACATGGAGTTAGGGTCTTAATACTCTGGCGGTGCGTCCCGTATTGTGAAGAATTACTCCTTTTTTTTTGCCCATCGACTATATGCAATAAATGTCTAAAGATTAGGTCTATGAGGTTTTTCTTTAACTTATTCATTTCAACAACCATCAACCTGCAATATATTATTGCTTGTTTTCAGACGTTCCCCAGCGATCATGTGTGTGACCCTCTTGTTGTTTTTCCATCACAAATGGCATAAGTGAGTCTGCTGGATTAGCCAGCACCTTATTACTGTATTTCCCTAGGTGTTGCCTGACCCTGGACCCCCCTATCTGCACACTATTTGTTGTGAACCTATTCCTTCTTTCTGACTTTATTCCTTGCCTGCGCAACTACTTCATGTAAAGAGTTTTAGTTTTTCGTTTCTTCTTGGTGAATTGTGTCTTAAGAGTTTCCCGTATGAACACCACGTACCACATGTTTTTGCAACTTTCTTGATCACGCTTTGCGAAGGAAATGCCATTGACGATTCCTGCTCTATTACCTATGCCACGTAGCTGTGTGAAAATGGAACTTACCGCTTTCTTCCACGATGGCGGAGAATCAAATAAAAGATGGATAAAGGGAAGGGAAACGATATGGAGAAGGAATGAGACGCAAGAAGATAAATAGGATTTCTCGCCTTTTAC
>NC_051412.1:37365984-37366699 GCF_015228065.2 Penaeus monodon
ACCGCAAAGGGCCAGCAAGAGAGACGAGTAATCGACCCCCCCCCCAAATCCTACATTTAACATGATCTTTTCATCTCTTGAACACGATGCCGGCAAGAACCAGCTGATGCTTGCGTCACGCCTGAACGACCTTCAGAGCCACTCCAGTCCCGCCATTTACGCCAATCCTTCTCACTTCACATAGGTTCTACACGTGCTTGTGGTTATTGCGGTCTCGTATTTGATAATAATTCAAGTTAGTCGAGGATAAAGATGCTGTGTTTTTCCGTGAGATGCTGAGGAGGACCTTCCTTCCTACGGCTTGCATGTTGTCTGCTGTCGGCAGGCGAGGGACCGCGACCCAATCATTATTGTGGAGCTATGCTAAGTCTGTTATTCGTATGCAAGTAAAAAATATAGTACCATAACACCACGATTATTAACTCACTAACTATTTTATGAACGCTGACCACATATTCCCCCTACGACACCCGGGGGTTGTGTATATGTTTTTAGAGCCCATTCTCGAAGTGAGGTTATACATAGTTAAAAGGACGTCCTGTCCGTGCAATTAATACATATAATGGAAAAAATACCTTTTCTCAAATGTTTTAACCAGGTGCAAGAAATCCACAAAAGGGTAGGCGTCTTTGAATTACAAATTAGAAATATTCTAACAAAATGTTTATAATAACCATTTAGCCCACTACTGCATCTGTACACATTGAAATATGAG
>NC_051412.1:37375105-37376146 GCF_015228065.2 Penaeus monodon
GCATTATATTGTTTCTTTTGTATCATATTTCACTGTACCAGATGCGCAGTGTGTGGGCTAAATGTTTATTTATAAACATTTTGTTAGAATATTTCTAATTTGTATATTCAAGACGCCCTACCCTTTTGTGGATTTCTTGCCCCTGGTTAATACGATTTGAGAAAAGGTGATTTTTTTCCATTTGATATGTATTAATTTGCCGACAGTACGCCTTTTAACTTTGCGAATAACCTCACTTCGAGACTGGGCTAAAACATATACACAACGGTTTCGGTAGGGGAATATGTTGTCATTCATTCATAAATAGGTTTAGTGAGTTTTTATAATCGTGGTGTTATTATATTTTTTTACTTGCAAACCGAAGACGACTTAGCATTAGTCATATAATTATTTGGGTTCGCGGTCCCTGCCTCCGACCAGCAGACAACATGGCAGCCGTAGGAAGGCATTCCCTCCTCCGCATCTCCACGGTAAACACCGCATCTTATCTCGACTAACTTTGAATTATTATCACATACGAGACGCACTACCCACACGCACTGTAGATACCTATGTGAATAGACGATCTGCGTAAATGGCGGGACTGTGAAAGTTTGGCTCGAGGTCGTTCAGGTCCGTGACGCAATCATCAGCTGTTTCTTGCCGGCACGTGTTCAAGAGATTGAAGATCATGTGAAATTATGATTTTGGGGTCGGTCTCGTCTCTCTTGCTGGCCCTTTTGCGGTTTGGTGGTGGGGTCGTGTGGGTGGTTGGGTGTTGAGGCATACTCTTGTGGTTATAATTGATTTTTTTTATTTTTTAAGTTTTTTTGGTAAAATGCGAGTAAATCCTATTTCATCTTCTTGTCTCATTTCTTCTCCATAGCTTTCCCATTCCTCCTTTTCTCCATCTTTATTTGATTTCTCCGCTCGTGGAGAAAGCGGTATAGTTCCATTTTTTCACACAGCTGACGTGCATAAGGTAAGAGAGCAGAATCGTCAAGGCATTTCCTTCGCAAGCTGTATGATAGAAAGTTGCACAACATGTGGTACTCTGGTGTT
>NC_051412.1:37376213-37376670 GCF_015228065.2 Penaeus monodon
GCGCAGGCAAGGAATAAAGTCAGAATGAAGGGAATAGGTCACAACAAAATAGTGTGCAGAATGGGGGGTCCAGTCAGAGCCCAACACATAGGAAATACAGTAAAATAAGGTGATGCTAATTACCAGCAGACTCACTATGCCAATTGTGATGGAAACGTAGAAACAGAGGGTCACACACATTTATCCTGGGGAACGTCTGAAACAAGCATAATAATGCAAGGTTGGATGGTTTTGGAATGAATAGTTAAAGAACCTCATAGACCTAATTTCGGACATTTATTGCATATTATTCAGATGGGAAAAAAAAATGGAGTAATTCTCACAATACGGACGCACTCTCCAGAGATTAGACCCTAACGCCATGTCACAAATTGAATAACAGTTAAGTTTCTGTGACTGGTCCTTCCTAGGGGGGTAGGGTTGATGGAACTCTCCGTCCATTATGCTTGGCGAGTTT
>NC_051412.1:37376868-37376937 GCF_015228065.2 Penaeus monodon
AAAGTCAGTAGTGGCATTTTGTATGATTGCAACAATGAAAAAGAAAAGAGGATTGCTTTTTTTTTTTTT
>NC_051412.1:37376961-37378609 GCF_015228065.2 Penaeus monodon
TTTACCTTATAATCCCTACATGATATTGGAAGGTTCCATTGTTCCCTTATTGTTTGTTTGTCCAGAATGAGATAACTGTTTTAGAAGTAAAGTAGAAAGTTGATATATTATAAGGTGGAAATCTATAGAATAGTTTTTTCCTTCAGTTTTATCACAGATATTATAATTATCAGATTTGAAATCGAAATAAAAAATAATGTAGAGTTTACATTCAGTTATTTTCTCTGTTATAAATAGGCATTGAGATGTTTTCTGTGAATCAAATGCGTTGTTGATGACCTACGAAGTGTAGAAATGAATACAGTATTTGTTAAATCGGAAGGACTCATAATGTTCTGGTATTAACATTTTCTACATCAGTTGTGAAATTTCTACTACGTCTGAATTCTCATCTTTCTTAGGCTAAAGAAAGAGCATCACATCAACCCCCCCCTTCATCCATACCTTATTTTTCAGTCTGCGTCCTTTGGGTGGCTGCCTCACAGCCGGGTCTCCATGCGTCGCTCCTCTCACCTCGTTATGTAGTATGGGCTCAGGAATATAATTATGTGTGGTGTGATCTAAAATTATGTAAGGTAGCTTCTCTTTCATATATGTATGGTGTCTACAGTGTCTTCACTTGAGATCAAAGCAGCTTTTTTGTATCCCTGTATATATTAACTCATAGTAATAAAACATAATCCAGTATTAGTTCACATTAGTCCGAGAATAGATTATAAAGTAAAGATCAAAACAGGATACAAGTGAAGATTTCTTTGAACTAAATTATAGTAACGTCATTATGTGACTGGGATCATGGGTCTACCTGTGATCAGTGTTGGAGTTTCTCAAAAAAATTGAAGCTCTTCAGCTTTAAGGACATGAAAGTGATCATCGCTGTTTAATTTATTATATTGTTCACTATATGAAAAGAATTGTAGTTGAGAGAGAGATATTCTTGTGACCCTTAGAGTTTTCATCAATAGACTTATCAGTTCTTATGGGGGGCAGCATCAAGCCTCATTGTAAATTGTCTTAATCCACATAGCAAAATACTCTTATCATACGGGATAGGATATTTTAATGTACTGACTAATTACGATTTTGTATGTGAAAGTTTTTATGTCTTGTGGAAGGATCTGTTTTGAAGGTGGATTTCATGCTATGTAATGCTTTGATTCAGAGTACTGGAAAAGTACTTTTTTTTTCATTGAATCAAGATATATTGTCACTATTTTTTGAAATTCAAGTCAATCAAGTAGTGGCAGATGTTAACAATAAGAGTGATTGGTGAATATCCAGTATAGACCATACCATAGATGTCGTTTTTACCTAGACATGCAGCATTTTACAAGAGCCAAAGTTTATTTTGTAATATGTATTTAATATACCATTGTTCTCTGTGATTTGTGTCTCTTGCTCTTTCGTTTATGACAATAGTGTTTCAAGCAGACTCTTTTTCTACTGTGTCCTAACGTCTGTAGATTGCAATAGCTTATGCTGTTTTTAACTTGAGAGTAATGTATGGCTGCCATAATGTGCTTTGAAACCTTGTGAAGCATTCCAACAACACAAGGCTAATTATCGCTTTGTTTATGCTATCATACACTGAAGGATAATGGGTGTCTGGGTGAGTTGCCTTTGCTCGTACGTAAAGTTTTCAAACTTT
>NC_051412.1:37378706-37379555 GCF_015228065.2 Penaeus monodon
CTTAGATTGATTATAGCTTGGTTTTGTAGTGATTTATTTAGACCATAATGAAGTTTTCAGCTAATGGTAATGTGCAAAAGATTCAAGATTTATTTTGTTGCATAATTCCTTCTAAGTTATTATTGTCACTTATTTACAGCTGTATATGGCTGGCATAAAAAGTATAGATTTATTTAATTTTTTCTCCTCAAAGAAAAGATGCTTGAGTGCTTTTTTTTTTCTGTCCTCGAGAAGAGCATGTTTTAAATGTAATTGCTTTATATATCTAATATCGCTTGCTTGCATCTAACTGTTGTTAGTCTAGTCATATTTTACATTTCATTTTGAGTGCTCACTTTTTTATACCTTGTACCGCATTCCATCTTCAGTTAACTACTTGATTTCCAAGTCAAATACAAGCTACTGAAAACCATTTGAGTCTGCCAAGTGGGTTATTCACTGCAATTTATAAAGTCAAAGCTTTGTACCTAATTTTCAAGTTTAAGAATGAAACGATTAATGTATATACAGCCATGTGTTTTTGTTTTATGAAATTTGAAATTTTACGGAAGTGGAATCATAATATTTGGTAAGTAGAGACATTTATCATGTAGTTTTTAATAGGGTTAATTTCTTTTGACAGTTTTTGCATATGAGAGTTCAGTACCTGTAGTACAAAAAAAATAGATATCAATTATTCCTTTTTTCTCTGAGGTAAATTCAGAATATTTATATGGTTTCGCGATCTTAATATCCTCTCCCCTTCCTCTTTTCTCTCTCTTCCTTCTACCTCCTACTCCCTATCAGATGCCCCAATCTGTATTTTTGCATTAGTCCAGATGTGTTATCATCCTGTCTCTCTTATATTAC
>NC_051412.1:37379578-37381054 GCF_015228065.2 Penaeus monodon
GTATAAGCAGTTGAGCTAATCTTCCGCCTCTTAAACAGCAGCTCCTGTGAGCAAGCCGAAGGCGAGGACCACAGCCCACCTTGATCCCCGGTGATGGTGTTGGCCCGAGCTGTGCCAGGTCCGTCCTTGATGGTCTTCCAGAACGCTGGTGTGCCAGTGGATTTTGAGAGCACTACCTTCTGAGCTTTTGCCGAGGAGGTCAGAGAGCCTTGATGATGTTAGTGGAGAGGCTCAGCGAACCGCCTTGCTCAAGGTATTCTGGCCACCCCTGACCACAGCTCAGATGGTGAGGCTCAAGACTCTTAACATGAAGCTCAGGTAACGCTATACAAGGTTTAAGGGCCTTTGGGTTTTGTATGTATTATGTAAGCTAGTTGATTTATATAATGATGTATTTTCTATTCAATATTGAATTTGTGTCAGATTTACTATTGTATTTCATTTTATGTTCCAAACTGCTTTAAACTCTTTTGAGCAATATATTGACACAGTTTCAGGTTTTAATGAAATATGAATCTCGTTTCCAATAGTGTTAATAATGAAGGGGTTCATTAGTGATTAGGATTAAATATTTCCCCCTTTTTGGCATGTTCCCTAATAATCCCTAAATGAATTGCAGGGATGGAGTTGGACCTTGTATGCCAATTGTCGTTCACGTAATAGTCCCTAGATGGCATTTAATTTCGACACAAGAACATCGACTGTGGTTTATCCGTGAGCAGACTGAGGGTGAATACTCAGCCTAGGCACGAGAGCGTTGTTGGAGTGGTTGAATGTCTGAAGATCATGACCCGCCGAAGTGTCGACGCATTGCCATTCCGCCTTCGACTAGGCCACCAAGCACGGCCGCAAGAAGGTGACAGCAGTCACAAGGCAACATCATGAAGCTGGTGATGGCCTCTCCTGAAGCAGTGTGAGGAGGTAATGCTCTCTTATTTCCATTTTCGTTGCTGAAAAAAAAATGGTTGTTGGTTTTGTCCATCAGCATTTTATATTTAGGCTTATTTTTTTATTATGTGAATAATGGGTTTTATCTTATTGCAAGATATTTTTAAGAAAAACTTGTGATTTTGTTATTAAATTAATTCATAAGTTTTTCAAACTCTCATTCGACAATTTATTCAAATCGTGGCCTCATCTTATGCAACTTTCCCACACCTTAAACCATCCAACGTGGCAGCTATGTTACCCAAACATCGTGAGTTCTCCAACATATTGTATGACACTGCACGATGCAGATGGTTTCCAATTCCGCACCAGTTCGATGTCCCCTGGTGCTGCCCACCGCTATGGCACATCCATTGACAACCTCGAGCTGGGCTTGTGGGGGAGCTGGAGTCGTGGCTGGCGCATCGTATTCAGCGACTCTGTGGTGTTTTTGAGCTGTATTTTCTTTGAGCAGTTCGTGGGAGGGGGGGGACTTTTTTTTTTCTTTCTTTCCCCATATAATGATTATTAAAGAATTTTCTATCTCTC
>NC_051412.1:37381257-37381646 GCF_015228065.2 Penaeus monodon
TGTAATACTTTAGTGTTATTACTACCATTTATTAGTATTTTCATACCAGAAATGGATTATCACAGTCAAAGATATGTTGATGACAATTCTATAATATTGTCATTGTTTTTATCATTAAAGAGGATTATCAAAGATTTACTATAACAAAGATACAACTGTCTATATATTATCATGCTTTTCTAAATTTACCCCGTTCCTATCCTGTATTCCAGGGTGGTCACGTCACACCTTCGTGAAGCCGTAGGTAAGAATGTCGCCAACCAAACAGCTATGTGCTTGCCTCGGCAAACATGCTCATCACATCAATTGGCAGTACTATTGGTGACATGATCAGGGCTTCAGTGACCTGGGGGTGTCATTCTCTTGGGAGGTAAGGACTCTATTCTGCC
>NC_051412.1:37381684-37384342 GCF_015228065.2 Penaeus monodon
CAGGGGATAATTTTCAGGTAGAGATCTACCAGATTCATTTTAATTTTACAAAGTGAGGAAAGAATTCTCACAGTGGAGGTGCTGTTTAGGATATCATGATAACTTTCTGAATAATAAGCTCAAGAGTGTACTGGCTTATATGGTATGATATAATGCTCAGTTAGAACTCGTTTAAAGTTTCGGGAGGAGTTGGGTTAATTTTCATTAGGAATGACGTACACTGATGGTGAAGATTGGTTTAAATGTAGGTGGGATAAGATGTTTTATGAGAGATATGCCTGTTGTTCCAGTGGTGGAAAGTGCTAATCTTGCAATACCTGTTCATACTTTGGAGAAGCTTATTGGCTGAAGTTAATGGTACTGAAGATACTGACGCAAAATAAAAGCAATTGGTGGGATGTCCTCAACTTTTCTCACCTTTCGAAGCCGCTTTGATGAGAATTATGTATGTAAATATTCAGCTTGATGTTGTCCCAAATTCTGAATGGCAACTCGAAAGCATAGGATGGAGGATGTAGCCTTGTCCTCTAGTGGTGCCTTGATGTTATTCCTGAGGTTCTCTGGGCATACATTGATCTGGAAGTTTCCTGGCCCAAGGTTTTACAATCTTACACTACAATTCAAACGAGTTCACTACTATTTTGCACTATGACATGTGCATGAAAGCATCAGCCTCACACTTTGACACACAGTCTTCAAGTTAACCAGGACAAGTTCAAAATAGCCTGCACTGGTCCCAATGCGTTGGTTCCTTAAGGTAAAATCTTTAATTTTCAACTCCAAATAGGAAAAACTACCCTTAACCATGAGCGAGTCGGGGTTTTTAACTTGTGTCTTATGTAATGAGGGTCAGTGGAGTCACTGCCGGACAGCGATACATTCTCCTTCTCTGTGTCAGTCACTCGACCTTACCAATCGACCACACACTTTCTGTCACTCATTAAGTCCCCCAATCTTTTTATTAGTATATAAAAGCCTGTCCTTCAAGACTCTTAGTAGGGTGCAAATACCACTATTTCTCTGATTCTCGCAAATGAGAAGTAAAAAGAGATGTTAACTGAAGTTTGCGGGGGTAAGCTGTAGTGTGCCAATTTTCGCGCCTTCCTGCCGCCACCACCAGCATGTATATGCTAATTGATAGATCCGTACCTAATCTTTTAATGCTATATGATTTAGTTAGAACGGTTAGGTGATATTAGGATAGCTTTTATCATTAGTTCTAGATAAAGTACCAAAATGGACAACTGACTACAGTTAGCTTCTACAGTAATGTAAGTTATTCAGCGGTGTGCATTACACTCTATTTGATGTTCTTATTTAAAACTATCTATTACAGATTCCTTAGTTATGAAGAATGCTTCATAGTTAACAATTATTCAGGCTATGGAACTTGCAGAAAGGTTTGTCGAGTATAGAATACTCCCCGTAATGGAAGAAAAGTAACCTCCCCAGGAAATATACATGCAGTTTGTGCTAGTTTCAGACATTTCTCTTGTAACCTGTTTTGTTTTGACAGTTTGCTATATTTGTTCTGTAACTTTGTTTGTTCCATTGCATTCTGCTGCTGCTTTGCACCATTACCCTATTACAAGATTTTTGCTTTGGCGCCATGTTGGCAACCATGTACTAAATTTTTTTGTCACAAAGAAAAGATGCTGGACCACCACAACAGAAACCCAGCACCACAGCCTAACATAAGTTCATGCAATGATGCGCATATACTCTCAACATCTCATAATGTTTTGTATTCAAACAAATTTACTTACAATTTTAATACAGTCCAACCCTCTTGGAAGGATAAAAGGTGGGTGAAGCCCCATCTATATAGTTATGGAGTCCATCACATCTTGGGGTCCTTGAATCCTTTGCTAGCCATAATCACTGTTTCCTCTTGGGATTTGTGCAGCAAGAGCAGCCATTTTTAGCTCCTTTATTACAATGAAAAACTGAGTTTTAATTGAATTTTTCTCCACATGAATTCTTGTTTTGTAATCAAAACAGTATGCAAAAACATAGTGGGAAAGAGTCTGGGTCTGTTTACTCATCATAGGTAGAACTTTCAAATCTATAATTAAACTTTTTAACTTCTCTTTGGCATTCATATTTAACTATCACTCTTAAACTCATACTGACTTCACTTTGTTTACTTCTTGCCCGGCTGTAGGTGAGGACAAAGGATATGGGTGGTTTTGCCACAACAACAGCCTTCGCAAATGCAGTCATCGCCAACCTCCAACCGTGAGAGTGAGGCGTGTAAAGGCCAGAAGAACTTAATATCACAATTACACTAGTATTCATAACAATAGTTAAAAATAATGTATTATATGTATATAAATCACTGCTACACCTTAGATTATCATATCTGTGAGGGTAGAAATTGGTGACAGGAAGCGTGTCTAGAAGTGTGGATGAGCAGTAGCTCCTTATTTATTAACTAGTGTGGATATTAGCTTTTACTTTGTCCAACCATAGATGATTGAGTGCATGGCAACTAATATCGTTTACTGTTACAACAAGGGGGATAAATCTACACACACACTTGAACCAAATAATATCTACCTAAAAGACTTGATCTCTCAGTTCTTTGAAATTCCAAACTGTTTTGATGTTTATGTTCATAACCTTAAGTGTTTGTGTAGGGTCCATTCAAGATAACTC
>NC_051412.1:37384367-37384561 GCF_015228065.2 Penaeus monodon
AGCAAGAATAGATAACAATTTATTTTGCACCATGTAAAAAGGATACATGTTTATGATGATCTCATATTAGAGAAGAATGCACTTATTTGCTGTAATAGTTTATAGATATTTATCCTTTTATGGACATCTAGTCAAGAATGTACAGAATCCTGCATGGTTGAAAGACTTGACGAAGGAAAATATAGTAGTAGACA
>NC_051412.1:37384597-37385199 GCF_015228065.2 Penaeus monodon
CCTTCGTCTTTCCTCTATAACTTGCCCACAAAGACATAGATCTCAATCCCTCTTTTTGTTTTTTAATCCTTCTGCCCCCAGGATAACTGAACCAAGGATTTGGGAGGACACTCAACCACCTTTGACTTTTCTCAGGCCGTCATTTCAAACTTGCGGTATTGAGAATTAAGAGTGGAACCAGGTTGGTAATACATCATCAGACCTTCTTCAGTGTGCAAGAAATCTCAAATTTTATGTATTAAAAAAAAAAAAATTTTTCCCCCCCTTTTTTATTTAAAGTGTTTCATCCATTGTAAGAATGTTATGCTGTAGGATTTTGTATTCTGATAAGATGCATTTTTGTAGCAAGTTCAAGGGAGATCTCAGAATGTCATTGTTTATCTCACAATAGTAATGTGTGGCATACAGAGATCAGTTTTTTTTACTTGTAGAGAAAGACATTACTCAAGGTGAGTCATTAATTGTCTACCTAACTTATAGAGGATTACGGTTAATTAGCTGTGGTTAATGATGTGTTTTTGTTTTCAAATGCACTTCTTTGTTACTATTGAAGGTTGCAGAGCTATCTTTGTATATTAGATATTAATAGATGTCAATTTATG
>NC_051412.1:37386864-37386950 GCF_015228065.2 Penaeus monodon
ATTTGCATTATATTGAACCACTTTTGGGGCCCTTTCTTGCTTCAGTTTAAATCTTGATACAATTTTTTTACTCCTTTTTTATAGAC
>NC_051412.1:37387734-37389496 GCF_015228065.2 Penaeus monodon
ATCAATAATGCTATAGTCTACTTTTAACACTGACACAGCCCCCAAAGTCTGTATGAGCAAGCTGAGCGAGCCCCCCTTCTACTTTTGTCCTTATATACAAGTCTTATGCAGAATAGGGTTGTTTTAATAGCTTCTCTCAGGTCCCTTAAATTGCTTGTTCATGCTCTATTATAAAGATAATATCTATAAAGATAATATATACATGAGTAGCAGTAATAACAAAACATATAACCAAGATAATGTTATGAAAATCATAAGAAATATATATTCCAATATCATAAAAGAATTAACATAATTACTTATTACCCTGCCCATGACGTGGAAAATTTTACCACAACGTTTTTTGTTTGTTTGTGGGACCTAAAATATTTTTTTTTGAGTCCCTGTGACAATTATATTACTGAATGGTCTGCCTCTAGCTCACTGTACATTTGATTATTGGTCGATATTTTGCTGAATGTGTTGCTGGAACAATTGTTCTCACTGGACTGTTTTTTCCATATTTTGATTCATCTCAGGATTAATCCAAGTGCTAGAAATAATTTGTTGAAAGTTAATCTTTAAGGCTATTACATACACCATACTAGAAATTAATGTATTGCAAAATCTTGGGTAATGAAATACAAATTAATATAACCATATTTGTAATATATTTACACAAGAGATTTCATATATACAAAACATTTTTTTCTTTTTAATGTAGGACATTCACATTATCATACTGTCTTGACAATCTATAGATAATCATATCTCTAAGACAGTACATGTTCAACCAAAATCCTGAACAGTAAAATCAGCTCCTTTATTAAAAAAATAGAGTAAGCATTTACATTGATTTAGAATCAGTGTTTTACGTGGTCCAGTCATTATCCATTTCGTAAGCTGATGCTAATGATAATGACTATGATAATAACAATAATAAATAAATAAATAACAATGATAAAAACGTAATGAAAAACATAAAAACACTTATTAAAATAATGAAAAAATTGACATTTTAATATCTAATATACAAAGTAGCTTGAAACCTTAAATAGAAACAAAAAAGGCATTTTTAAAAAAAAAAACACATTAACCACAGCTAATTAAAACCAAAACCTCTATAAGTTAGGTAGACAATTAATGACTCCCTTGAGTAAATGTCTTTTCTACAAGTAAAAAAAAGATCCTGTATGCCACACATTATCTTGTGAGATAAACAAGGGGAATTTTGAATCTCCCCCTTAAAATTTCTACAAAAAAAGCATCTTATCAGAATACAAAATCCTACAGCATAAAAATTCTTACAATGGATAAACACTTTAATTAGATTTTCATACATAAAAAATTTAGATTTTTTGACACGAAGAAGGTTGTGATTATTACAACCTGGTTCCACTCTTAATTTAATACCGCCAAGTTTGAAAATGACGGCCCGAGAAAAGTCAAAAGGGGGTTGGTGTCCTCCCAAATCCCTTTGGGTTTTTACCCGGGGCAGAAGGATTAAAACAAAAGGGATTTTGATCTATGTCTTTGTGGGCAAGTTATAGAGGAAAAACAAGGTAAAAAAAAAAAATGGAAAATTAAAAAAAATAAAAAAGCTACCCTATTTTTCCCTTTTTCAGTCTTTAACCATGCAGGTTCTGTACTTCTTGCTAGAGTCCATAAAAGGATAAATAAAATTTCTTAAAATAATGGGAATAATGCTTCTTTCTTTTAATAGAGATCATCTAAAAAAATGTATCCTTTTTACATGGTGAAAAAAATTTTATCTATTCTTGCT
>NC_051412.1:37389523-37392225 GCF_015228065.2 Penaeus monodon
GCTATCTTGAAGGACCCATACAAACCTTAAGGGTTTTTGAACATAAAAACAACAAAAAATTGGAAAATTTTAAAGAAATGAAGATCAATCTTTTAGGTAAATTTTTTTTTGGTCGTGGTTGCTAAAATTTATTCCCCCCTTTTTTGTAAAGTAATAATTAGTTTTTCCATGCCTCAACTAACTATTGGTTTTTGACCAAAATAAAAGCTAATTATCCACACTTTAAAAATAAAGGACTATGCTCATCCAACTTCTAGACAGCTTCATGTCACATTCTGCCCTCAAAGATATGAATAATCTAAGGTGTATCAGTGATATATACAATCTAATACGTATTTCTTTTTTATAACTATTGTTATGATACTATTGTCATTGTGATATAAGTTCTTCGGCCTTTACACAACGCCTCACTCCTCACGGTTGGGGTTGGCGATGACTTCATTTGCGAAGGCTGGTTGTTGTGGCAAAACCACCATATCCTTTTTCCCACTACACCGAGCAAGAAGTTAAACAAAGTGAGTCAGTATTAGTTTAAGAGTGATAGTTAAATATGATGCCTTATAAGAGTAGTGGAAAAGTTTAATTATTTATTTGAAGTCTACCTATGAATGAGTAACAGACCCAAGACTCTTTGCTTTTCCCACTAGTGTTTTTGCATACTGTTTTTGATTACAAAACAAGAAATTCCATGTGATGAACACATTCAATTAAAACTCACTCGTTTTTCTTGTATAAAGGAGTAACTACTGGCCTGCTCTTAGCTGCCACAAATCCCAAAGAGGAACAGTAATTATGGCTAGCAAAGGATTCAAGGGACCCCAAAGTGATGGACTCCCATAACTATAATAGAATGGGCTTCACCCCTTTATTCTCTTGCGCAATGAGGGTTGGGCTGTATAAATTTTGTAATTAAATTTTTTTTAATACAAAACCCTTATGGAGAATGTTGAGAGTATATGCATCATTTTGCATGAACTTTTGTATGCTGTGGTTGCTGGTTTTCTGTGTGGTGGCTCCCGCAATCTTTCTTTTGTGACAAAATTTAGTACATGGTTGCCAACCATGGAGCCAAAGCAAAATGCTTGTAAATAGGGTAATGGTTGCAAAGCAGCAGCAGAATGCAATGGCACAAACAAAGTTTACAGACACAATATAGCAACTGGTCAAAACTAAAACAGGTTTACAAGAGAAAGATTTCTGAAACTAGCACTGCATGATATTTCCTGGGAGCTGGTACTTTCTTCTTCCATTTCCTGGAGTATTCTATTACTCTCCATACCTTTCTGCAAGTTCCATAGCCTTAACTAAGTATTGTTAAACTATGAAGTCTTCTTTCATAACTAAGAATCCTGTTAATAGAATAGTTTTTAAAATAAGAACATCAAATAGGAGAGTAATTGGCAACCGCTGAATAACTACATACTGTAGAATGCTACTGTAGTCAGGTTGTTCCATTTTTGGTACTTTATCTAGAACTAATGATAAAGCTATCCTAATATCACCTACCTGTTTCTAACTAACTCATATAGCATAAAAGGATTAGGTTACTGATCTATCAATAGCATATACACTGCTGGTGGTGGCGTCAAAAGGCGCGAAAATTGGCACACCTACAGCTACCGCAAACTTCAGTCTAACATCTCTTTTTACTTCTCATTTGCGAGAATCAGAGAAATAGTGGTATTTGTCAACCCTACTAAGAGTCTTGAAAGACAGGCTTTTATATACTAATAAAAAGATTGGGGACTTAATGAGTGACAGAAAGTGTTGTGGTCAGATGTGGTAAGGTCAGAGGTGACTGACAACCAGAGAAGGAGAATGTATCGCTGTCCTGGCAGTGACTCCACTGACCCTCATTACATAAGACACAAAGTTAAAAACCCCGACTCGCTCATGGTTAAGGGTAGTTTTTCCTATTTTGGAGTTGGAAAATTAAAGATTTTACCTAAGAACAACCATTGGACCAGTGCAGCTATTTTGAACTTGTCCTGGATTAACTTGAAGACTGGGTGTCAAAGTGTGAGGCTGATGCTTTCATGCACCATGTCATAGTGCAAAATTAGTAGTGAACTGGTTTGAATTTTGTAGTGTAAGATTGCTAAAACCTTGGCCAGGAAACTCTCCAGATCTAATGTATGCCCAGAGAACCTCTAGGAATACATCAAGCACCACTTAGAGGACAAGGCTACATCCTCCATCCTATGCTTTCGAGTTGCCATTCAGAACTTTTGGGACAACATCAAGGCCGAATATTTACATCACCTAATTCTCATTCAAAGCGGCTTCAAATGGTGAAGAAAAGTTGAGGACATCCCACAATTTCTTTTATTTTGGTCAGAATCCCCTTCAGTACCATTAACTTCAGCAATAAGCTTCTCCCAAAGTATGACAGGTATTTGCAAGATTAGCACTTTCCACCACTGACAACAGTGCATATCTCTCATAAAAATCTTACCCAACTACATTTAACCAATCTCACCATCAGTGTACGTCAATTTCCTAAGAAAACTAACCCAACCCTCCCTTTAAACGAGTTCAACTGACATTATATCATACCAAATAGCCACGTACACTCTTGAGCTTCATTATTCAGAAGTATCATGATATCCTAAACTAGCACCTTCCACTGTGAGAATCTTTTCCTCCACCTTTGTAAAATATAAATTGAATCTGGATGAATCTCTACCTGAAATTATCCCCTG
>NC_051412.1:37392263-37392676 GCF_015228065.2 Penaeus monodon
GGCAGAATAGAGCTCCTTACCTTCCCAACGCGAATGACACGGTCAACTGAAGCCCTGATCATGTCACCATAGTACTGCAAATTGATGTGATTGAGCATGTTTGCCGAGGCAAGCAACATAGCTGTTGGGTTGGCGACATTCTTACCTACGGCTTCACTGAAGGTGTGACGTGCACCCTGGAATACAGGATAGGAATGGGGTAAATTTAGAAATGCATGATAATATATATGACAGTTGTATCTTTGTTATAAGTTAAATCTTTGATAATCCTCTTTAATGATAAAACAATAACAATAATTATAGAATTGTCATCAACATTATCTTTGACTTTGATAATCCATTTCTGGTATGAAAATTACTAATAATGGTAGTAATAATCACTAAATTATTACAAAGAGAAGTAAAAGACCTAG
>NC_051412.1:37392849-37394340 GCF_015228065.2 Penaeus monodon
GAGAGCTAGAAATTCTTTAATAATCATATATGGGAAAGAAAGAAAAAAAAAAAGTCCCCCCCCCTCCCCCACGAACTTGCTCAAACAACGTACAGGCTCAAACACCACAGAATCGCTGGAATACGATGCTCCAGCCACGACTCCAGCTCCCCCCACAAGACCCAGCTGCGAGGTTGTCAATGATGTTGCCATAGAGGTTGGGCAGCACCAGGACATCGAACTGGTGCGGATTGGAAACCATCTGCATCGTGCAGTTGTCCACAATCATGTTGGAGAACTCGATGTTTGGGTACATAGCTGCCACCTGTTGCATGGTTTAAGGTGTGGGAACGTTGCATAAGATGGGCACGATTTGAATAAATTGTCGAATGAGAGGTTTGAAAAACTTATGAATTAATTTAATAACAAAATCACAAGTTTTTTTCTTAAAAATATCTTGCAATAAGATAACCCATTATTTCACAATAATAAAAAAATAATCCTAAATATAAAATGCTGATGACAAACCAATCAACCATTTTTTTTTTCAGCAATGAAAATGGAAATAAAGAGAGCTTACCTCCTCACACTGCTTCAGGAAAAGGCCATCACCAAGCTTCATGATGTTGGCCTTGTGCACTGCTGTCACCTTCTTGCGGCCGTGCTTGGTGGCATAGTCGAAGGCGAACTTGGCAATGCGTCGACACTTCTGGCGGGTCATAATCTTCAGACATTCAACCACTCCGACAACGCTCTCGTGCTCTAGGGCTGAGTATTCACCCTCAGTCTGCTCACGGATAACCACCATGTCGATGTTCTTGTGTCGGACATTAATGCCATCTAGGGACTTTACGTGAACGACATTGGCATACAAGTCCAACTCATCCCTGCAATTTCATTTAGGGATTATTAGGGAACTGCCAAAAAGGGGGAAATATTAATCCTAATCACTAATGACCCCTTCATTATTAACAACTCTTGGAACGAGATTCATATTTCATTAAAACCCTGAAACTGTGTCAAGATATTTTGCTCAAAAGAGTTAAAGCAGTTTGGAACATAAAATGAAATACAATAGTAAATCTGACACAAATTACAATATTGAATAGAAAATAACATCATTATATAAATCAACTAGCTACCATAATACATACAAACCCAAAGGCCCCTTAAACCTTGTATAGCCTTACCTGAGCTTCATGTTAAGAGTCTTGAGCTCACCATCTGAGCTGTGGTCAGGGGTGGCCAGAATACCCTTGAGGCAAAGGCGGTTCCGCTTGATGCTCTCCACTACATCATCAAGGCTCTCTGACCTCCTGGCATAAAGCTCAGTAAGGTAGTGCTCCTCAAAATCCACCGGCACACCAGCGTTCTGGAAGACATCAAGGACGACCTGGCACAGCTCGGGCCCCACACCATCACCGGGGATCAAGGTGGCTGTGGTCCTGCCTTCCGGCTTGCTCACAGGAGCTTGCTGTTAAGAGGCGGAAGATTAGCTTCACTGGCTTATAC
>NC_051412.1:37394366-37394444 GCF_015228065.2 Penaeus monodon
GTAAATATAAGAGACTAGGATGATAACACATCTGACTATAAATGCAAAAATAAAGATTGGGGGCATCTGATAGGGAGT
>NC_051412.1:37394482-37395241 GCF_015228065.2 Penaeus monodon
GGGAGAGATATTAAGATCGGAACCATATCAAAATTATTCTGAATTTACCTCAGAGAAAAACTGAATAATTGATATTCTATTTTTTTGTACTACAGGTACTGTAACTCTCAATAATGCAAAACTGTCAAAGAAATTACCCTATTAAAAACTACATGATAAATGGTCTCTACTTACAAATATTCTGATTTCCACTTCCGTAAAATTTCAAATTTTCATAAAACAAAAACACATTGGCTGTATATACATTAATCTTATTCATCTTAAACCTTGAAAATAGGTACTAAAGCTTATGACTTTATAAATGCAGTGAATAACCCACTTGGCAGACTCAAATGGTTTTCAGTAGCTGTATTTGCTTTGAATCAATGTAGTTAAACTGAAGATGGAATGCGGTACAAAGGTATAAAAAGTGAGCCACTCAAATGAAATGTAAATATGACCTAGACTAACAACAGTCTAGATAGCAAAGCAAGCGATATTAGATATATAAAAGCAATTACAATTTAACATGCTCTTTCTGAGGACAGGAAAAAAAAAAAGCACTCAAGCATCTTTTCTTTGAGGAGAAAAAATTAAATAAATCTATACTTTTATGCCATGCATATCAGCTGATAATAAAGTGACAAATAATACCTTAGAAGGAATTATGCAACAAAATATCTTGAATTTTTTTGCATTTTATGGTTGACATTACCATAATGCTGAAAACTTCATCATGTCTAAATAAATCACTACAAAACCAAGCTATAATCATCTAAG
>NC_051412.1:37395331-37396990 GCF_015228065.2 Penaeus monodon
AAAGTTTGAAAACTCTTACGTACGAGCAAAGGCAACTCACCCAGCCACCATTATCCTTCAGTGTATGATAGCATAAACAAAGCAAATTATCCTTGTGTTGTTGGAATGGTCACAAGGTTTCAAGCACATTATGGCAGCCATACATTACTCTCAAGTTTAAAACAGCATAAGCTATTGCAATACTACAGACGTTAGACACAGTAGAAAAGAGTCTCTTGAAACACTTATTGTCATAAACGAAGAGCAAGAGACAAAATCACAGAGAACAATGGTATATTAAATACATATTTTACAAAATAACTTTGGCTTCTTGTAAAATGCTGCATGTCTAGGAAAACTACAATCTATGGTATGGTTATACTGGATATTTCACAATCACTCTTATTTGTTAACATCCTGCCAATACTTGATTTGCCTTGAATCTTCAAAAATAGTGAACAATATATCTTGATTCAATGAAAAAAAAAGTACTCAGTACTCTGAATCAAAGCATTACATAGCATGAAATCCACCTTCAAAACAGATCCTTCCACAAGACATAAAACTTTCAAACATACAAAAATCGTAATTAGCCATTACATTATAAATATCCCTATCCCTGTATATAAGGAGTATTTTGCTATGTGGATTAAGACAATACAATGAGGCTTGATGCTGCTCCCCATAAGGAACTGATAAATTCTACTTGATGAAACTTCCAAGGTCACAAGAAATCTCTCTCTCAACTACAACTTCTTTTCATATAGTGAACTACTCTAATTAAATTGAACAGCGATGATTCACTTTCATGTCTTAAAGCTTGAAGAGCTCAATTTTTTTTTAAGAACTCCAAACACTGATCCACAGGTTAGACCCACTGATCCCCAGTCACATAACTTACGTTACTATAATTTTGAGTTCAAGAATCTTCACTTTATCCTGTTTTGATCTTTTACTTTATATCTATTCTCGGACTAATGTGAACTAATACTGATTATGTTTTATACTATGAGTTAAATATATACAGGGATACAAAAGCTGCTTTGATCTCAAGTGAAGACACTGCAGACCCCATACATATATGAAAGAGAAGCTACCTTACATAATTTAGATCACACACACATAATTATATTTCCCTGAGCCCATACTTACAATAGCCGAGGTGAGAGGAGCGACGCCATGGAGACCTCGGGCCTGTGAGGCAGCCACCAAAGGACGCAGCTGAAAAATAAGGTATGGATGAGATGTGATGCTCTTTCTTTAGCCTAAGAAAAGATGAGAATTCCAGACTAGTAGAAATTTCACAACTGATGTAGAAATTGTTAATACTCAGATACATCTATGATTCCTCAGATTTAACAATACTGTATTCATTTACACTTCGTAGGTCATCAACAACGCATTTTGATTCACAGAAACATCATCAATGCCTATTTATAACAGAGAAAATAACTGAATGTAAACTCTACATTATTTTTATTTCAGATTTACAATCTGATATCTTATAATATCTGTGATAAACTGTAAGTAGAAAAAACTTATTCTATAGATTTCCACCTTACTAATATATCAACTTTCTTCTTTACTTCTAAAACAGTATCTCATTCTGGACAAACAAACAATAAGGGAACAATGGAACCTTCCAATATCATGTAGGGATTATAAGTAACCCCCCCCCCC
>NC_051412.1:37397413-37397517 GCF_015228065.2 Penaeus monodon
TCCATTTTTTTTTCCCATCGACTAATATGCAATAAATGTCCTAAGATTAGGTCTATGAGGTTTTCTTTAACTTATTCATTTCACACAACCATCCAACCTTGCAA
>NC_051412.1:37397864-37398029 GCF_015228065.2 Penaeus monodon
TTCTGCTCTATTACCTTATGCCACGTAGCTGTGTGAAAATGGAACTATACGCTTTCTTCCACGATGCGGAGAAATCAAATAAAAGATGGAGAAAGGAGGAAGGGAAAAGATATGGAGAAGAAATGAGACCAAGAAGATGAAATAGGATTTACTCGCATTTTTACC
>NC_051412.1:37398125-37398828 GCF_015228065.2 Penaeus monodon
GGGCCATCAAGAGAGACGAGTATCGACCCCAAAATCCTACATTTAACATGATCTTTCATCTCTTGAACACGATGCCGGCAAGAAACAGCTGATGATTGCGTCACGACCTGAACGACCTTCAGAGCCACTCCAGTCCCGCCATTTACGCAGATCCTTCTCACTTCACATAGGTATCTACACGTGCTTGTGGTTATTGCGGTCTCGTATGTGATAATAATTCAAAGTTAGTCGAGATAAAGATGCTGTGTTTTACCGTGGAGATGCTGAGGAGGACCTTCCTTCCTACGGCTGCCATGTTGTCTGCTGGTCGGAGGCGAGGGACCGCGAACCCAAATAATTATTGATGGACTAATGCTAAGTCTGTTATTCGGTTATGCAAGTAAAAAAATATAATAACACCACGATTATTAAAACTCACTAAACCTATTTATGAATGAATGACACATATTCCCCTACCGAAACCGTTTGTGTATATGTTTTAGCCCAGTTCTCGAAGTGAGGTTATACAATAGTTAAAAGGACGTCCTGTCGTGCAATTAATACATATAAATGGAAAAAATACCTTTTCTCAAATAGTTTAACCAGGTGCAAGAAATCCACAAAAGGGTAGGGCGTCTTTGAATATACAAATTAGAAATATTCTAACAAAATGTTTATAAATAAACATTTAGCCCACATACTGCATCTGGTACAGTGAAATATG
>NC_051412.1:37403229-37403315 GCF_015228065.2 Penaeus monodon
GTCTATAAACAAGGAGTAGAAATTTTTTTATCAAGATTTAAACTGAAGCAAGAAGTGGCCAAAAGTGGTTCAATGATAATGCAAAT
>NC_051412.1:37406047-37406685 GCF_015228065.2 Penaeus monodon
CTGTTGAGGTTCCCATTTATAATTAAACATTTCAGAATTCTCTGTTAATATCATCCATTTTAAATTTATTTATCATTTATTCTTTGTCAGTATCATCCATTTTAAATTCATCATCATCATATATTTTTTTGTATTCATATATCTATTACTAGACTATAGGCGTCTAACACAACGGGAAACATACAATATTATTCTACCTCAATATGACAGTAATGAAGGGAATAAATATTTCATTTCTTCATATCTTATTTCGTTATCGTCATTTTTTTTTACTTCCCATTGCACGTCTAACTCTAAATTGATTTCATGTCCTTAGTCAACGAAGATACCGGATAATGAGTGTATTAAGGTGTTGCAAATTGACCAATATTACGTTATGGCATTTCCTAATGAGTATTGATTCGCCGTTCTCCTCAAACTCAATTTCTAAATGCACCAAAACAATTTAAATTCTAGTCTTTTTTTTTCAACTTCGTTCGACAAGAATTCTATTCACCTGCCACTTATACGAAGAATTCTGGAGTCATTTCCGTCGATCATGGTCTTCGTCACAGAGCTACAAGTCGCACGTCCACAACTGCTTAGGAACGAAGGCGCACTGACACCTTCCCTGTCCTGAAAACGTATGACCAATCCTT
>NC_051412.1:37406706-37407061 GCF_015228065.2 Penaeus monodon
GAGTTTGGAAATTAAGAAAGAAGGGAAAAAATTATGATTATTTTTTCATTGATCTTTTATCGACGAAATAAGTGTTTCACTCGTGAAGAATGACGCAATCTTAAAAGAAATCTTGAACATTAAAAAGTGAAATTTCCAAAGTGACATACAGTTCAAGGACACACGACTCAATAGAGGATGTGATATGTAAGTAGTGGGTCCATAGGTAAAATTACCTTTAATGGAGAATATCTGGTAGATCGGTATCAGAAAGACTTAGGAAAGTTCTTAGCAGCCATATTTGAAATTCAAAAGCGGAGTGTCTGTAAAAGGAAACCGGTGTTTTAATAGAATTACGTTTTTCACTTTTTTAAAT
>NC_051412.1:37407407-37407598 GCF_015228065.2 Penaeus monodon
CGCATATATATTTACACACACACACAACACGTGTGTGTGAGCTGTGGAAAGCACTGACAGGATATCACAGGCGCGATCACGCACCCTGCGAGAGTGCTCAAGTGGTGGCGATTATGCAAATGCCACCACTCGGCCTCTCCGCTGAACGGCACTCGAGGAAGATATGAGATAAGGACCAAGACTTGTTGGTT
>NC_051412.1:37407870-37408085 GCF_015228065.2 Penaeus monodon
AAACAAACGAGATTTCAAAAGTTTTCTGTAATTCATTAATAGTAAAATACGAGACATTTGACATTCGTTTCCGTAATAGTTTTCATTTAAGGAAATGTAATATTTTTTTTTTTACACTTGTTAAATGATTAATTTACCTGGAAGAAGGTCTGAGATATGTTTTATATTATAACAGTGATGGTGGTGGCGCCTATATTGATAATATAAACATTATA
>NC_051412.1:37409930-37410114 GCF_015228065.2 Penaeus monodon
TACACACCAATGTATATAGAAAAATGAAAACCCAGATTCATGATATTCCATTAACGAAATCGATCAATCATTATCATGCTGTCGCCCTGCGTACGAGTGAGCGGAGGGACGGTTAACGAAAGCGCTGTTAACGGTGCCTAGGGTATCGGGTATTAGACCTTGGTTGTTATGAGTGAAAGTTTAT
>NC_051412.1:37410867-37411543 GCF_015228065.2 Penaeus monodon
TGGAGGGAGAGACGGGAGGGGGAGAAGATGGGGAAACGAAAACGAGAGAATTGGAAAGAATTATGAAGCAAAAGAAGAAAAGGAAAATACAACACCATTCTGTTTTTTTACATATACTCCATTTACATTTCAGAATTAGAAATATTTTCGTCATTACCTACACATTATTGCATACATAGATGGTATATTGTTATATTAGAATATCAAAGATAAAACGTAAAACAACGAGAATTTGCAACTGCAGTATATAAATAATCAAAGCGTTTCATTAAAAGATCTAAAAGTTCTATTCCACAATTATATTAACTTCCTTTTACCAAGAGTTATTTATCATTGCACCAGCCGACAAAGTTGACTAAACAGCCATATTTGTTGTCACTTTCGCGTTTGCTACATATAACAAAAACAAAAATATATATGCAGTTTCTACCAAAGCCATTCGCATGAAGTACCATTCGATCCCTTTCCCGCCATTGAATTTCCTTATGACACTGTCTAAGAAAGGCTTTCGTGCACAACACAGCCTTAGGCAATGGAGTTAGAAGTTGCGGTGACCCACGTGTGCAGAGGAACACCCGAATCGCGTGCAGTCTCTGTGTGAAAGTTCCGTGGATGACTTCTATGGGCGGTTAATTCGCCTTGGGTGTTACGCAGTTGAGAATGCATGGGATATATA
>NC_051412.1:37411975-37412093 GCF_015228065.2 Penaeus monodon
CGCGTGTATACTCTTTATAGGTGAAATAAACCAAATAAAAGAAACAAAGAAATAACTCCACCAGTATAACGTCACCAAATTTAGCCTAAAAAACGACCTTAAATCTAAAAAAGCAATG
>NC_051412.1:37412141-37412632 GCF_015228065.2 Penaeus monodon
GACGTATAGAAATTTCTACTGTTGTAATATATAAAAATAAATAGATGTCAAAAATATTTACTCTGATTTACTTTGAGTGAAATGTATACCGTAAAAAAACAGCTAATGTCTGCAGTTGAGAGTGTGACCTTGAAAAGTGTATTTATACAATTTCTTTAGTCTTTATATAGCTTTATACTACAGACAGACATGAACTTGGGATCAAACTCTGGCATAAAAAGATTGAAGATAATGAGAGACTTAAGAATAAACATGAGAAACGTAACAGATAATCAGATAGAGATAAAAGAGAGAATAAAAGAACGTGTCAATTAAACACAAAAATCAAGAAAAAAAAGTTAGGAAATAGTGATTCTCACACAAAAGATAAAAAGTTTTCTGTGACGGTGGAGGTAGACTGCTCGACACGACAAGGAGTAACTATCGTGGTTTGGAAACACTGCTCTACACGACAAGGAGTAACTATCGTGGTTTGGAAACACTTTTATGCT
>NC_051412.1:37413492-37414017 GCF_015228065.2 Penaeus monodon
ATGGTGATAACAACACACTTAAAGCTATCAACAGATTGGCAGAACACAAGTACATTGATCTAACAACGCAAAAAAGACAACAAACAGGACTCCAGTTTATAGCCTTTAAACGACCTTCACCTTTAAGTTAGTCTCGACAAACCACAAAGAGTAATAGAGAACGGTTCTAGACGAAAGTGCAAGAACCTCTTGGTAATATAAAGTCATTGGTGATTTTAGTAATGAATGCGTGAAGTCAGATTTGTAATGCGGTGTTAAAACGTGAGGAACCGATGATAATGAGGTTGTATCATTGTAGGAGTAATGTATTCGTAAATTCTGCCCTCGATATCTTGCTTTAGGAATGAATACTTGTCTATTCTGGCTTCCAGCTGCGTGGCTTGGTAAGGTTAGCTGACGTAACGATACCCTTAGTGGGCTTGATCGTGTTAAAAAGGTATCAATTATCCATCGACACTTATTATTTTGATTTGTTTTGCGATGAGGCGGAAGGTTCGATGAGCCATTGAGTTGTGTTAATGGGGT
>NC_051412.1:37414136-37414303 GCF_015228065.2 Penaeus monodon
GAACAAGATGACAGTCACTGAAAAGGGCCATGGAAATTATATTGTCGGGGGTCACAGAAAGGAAAGGTTGGGAACCACAGGTCTAGACAATGAAGAAATAATTTCATGCATAGTTGTTAGAGTTACTCAACTGGTGCAGGACTTGGGTGAACCTACCCCAACAGGTG
>NC_051412.1:37414458-37414744 GCF_015228065.2 Penaeus monodon
ATAAAGTATCACATTATGGTCTTAGCCTGTTAACATTCATAATAACTTTAGTCCCGTTACCCACTACGAGTCACGCCAAGGTCGCTATTGCATACCACTGGCTCATTAGATGTATATATTTTTTTCTAGATCACTAATAACAGGAAAATTGCAACGCCAGCTGGTGGTGTGCAAGTCAGTGTCACGCCACGTCATATTGAAATAGTTCTAAATGATGATGAGACAATGAGACTGGCGATCTCTCTCTCTTCGTGGAGTAGTGTGGTGAGGTGTGTTTTGTTTTGTG
>NC_051412.1:37414844-37415512 GCF_015228065.2 Penaeus monodon
TGAAAGAGAAGCTACCTGACATAATTTAGATCACACACATATACTTATATTTCCCTGAGCCCATACTTACAATAGCCGAGGTGAGAGGAGCGACGCCATGGAGACCTCGGGCCTGTGAGGCAGCCACCAAAGGACGCAGCTGAAAAATAAGGTATGGATGAGATGTGATGCTCTTTCTTTAGCCTAAGAAAAGATGAGAATTCCAGACTAGTAGAAATTTCACAACTGATGTAGAAACTGTTAATACTCAGATACATCTATGATTCCTCAGATTTAACAATACTGTATTCATTTACACTTTGTAGGTCATCAACAACGCATTTTGATTCACAGAAACATCATCAATGCCTATTTATAACATAGAAAATAACTGAATGTAAACTCTACATTATTTTCATTTCAGATTTACAATCTGATATCTTATAATATCTGTGATAAACTGTAAGTAGAAAAAACTTATTCTGTAGATTTCCACTTTACTAATATATCAACTTTCTTCTTTACTTCTAAAACAGTATCGCATTCTGGACAAACAAACAATAAGGGAACACTGGAACCTTCCAATATGACGTGGGGATTGTAAGTAATCCCCCCCCCCCCAAAAAAAAAAGCCAATCCTCTTTTCTTTTTCATTGTTGCAATTCATACAATAATGCACAACTGATTTT
>NC_051412.1:37415851-37415953 GCF_015228065.2 Penaeus monodon
TCCATTTTTTTCCCATCGATGAATATGCAATAAATGTCCTAAGATTAGGTCTATGAGGTTTTCTTTAACTTATTAATTTCACATAACCATCCAACCTTGCAA
>NC_051412.1:37416304-37416465 GCF_015228065.2 Penaeus monodon
TTCTGCTCTATCCTTATGCCACGTAGCTGTGTGAAAATGGAACTATACCGCTTTCTTCCACGATGCGGAGAAATCAAATAAAAGATGGAGAAAGGAGGAAGGGAAAAGATAAGGAGAAGAAATGAGACCACGAAGATGAAATAGGATTTACTCGCATTTTT
>NC_051412.1:37416494-37417257 GCF_015228065.2 Penaeus monodon
TCAATTCTAACCCACAAGAGTATGCCTCAAACCCAACCACCCACCACGACTACACACCAAACCGCAAAGGACCATCAAGAGAGACGAGTATCGACCCCGAAATCCTACATTTAACATGATCTTTCATCTCTTTAACACGATGCCGGCAAGAAACAGCTGATGATTGCGTCACGACCTGAACGACCTTCAGAGCCACTCCAGTCTCGCCATTTACGCAGATCCTTCTCACTTCACATAGGTATCTACACGTGCTTGTGGTTATTGCGGTCTCGTATGTGATAATAATTAAAAGTTAGTCGAGATAAAGATGCTGTGTTTTACCGTGGAGATGCTGAGGAGGACCTTCCTTCCTACGGCTGCCATGTTGTCTGCTGGTCGGAGGCGAGGGACCGCGAACCCAAATAATTATTGATGGACTAATGCTAAGTCTGTTATTCGGTTATGCAAGTAAAAAAATATAATAACACCACGATTATTAAAACTCACTAAACCTATTTATGAATGAATGACACATATTCCCCTACCGAAACCGTTTGTGTATATGTTTTAGCCCAGTTCTCGAAGTGAGGTTATACAATAGTTAAAAGGACGTCCTGTCGCGCAATTAATACATATAAATGGAAAATAATACCTTTTCTCAAATAGTTTAACCAGGTGCAAGAAATCCACAAAAGGGTAGGGCGTCTTTGAATATACAAATTAGAAATATTCTAACAAAATGTTTATAAATAAACATTTAGCCCACATACTGCATCTGGTACAG
>NC_051412.1:37422132-37422872 GCF_015228065.2 Penaeus monodon
TAGGTATAGGTATTAGATGTACACTATTTTACAATATTAACAGTATAGTTATTATCATACTATATCGTCGCTATCTATATTTACCCAACATCACCACCAGTATCATATACCACTTATGCTAATAGCATCATTCTGTGAGGTTCCCATTTATAATTAAACATTTCAGATCTGTTAATTCATCCATTTTAATTTATTTATCTTTCTTCTTTTCATCATCCATTTACATCCATCATCATCATACCATTTTTGTATCAATATCTATTACTGATTAGGGTCCTAACAACGGAAACATACAAGATTATTTACTCATTGACATATGAGGCAATAAATATTTATTTTCATATTATTTCGTTATCGTATCATTTTTTTAACATTCCCATTGCACGTACTAATCTTTAATTATTTCATGTCTCTTAGTCAACACAAGGATACCGGATAATGAGTGTATTAAGGTGTTGCAAATTGACCAATATTACGTTATGGCATTTCCTAATGAGTATTGATTCGCCGTTCTCCTCAAACTCAATTTCTAAATGCACCAAAACAATTTAAATTCTAGTCTTTTTTTTCAACTTCGTTCGACAAGAATTCTATTCACCTGCCACTTATACGAAGAATTCTGGAGTCATTTCCGTCGATCATGGTCTTCGTCACAGAGCTACAAGTCGCACGTCCACACCTGCTTAGGAACGAAGGCGCACTGACACCTTCCCTGTCCTGAAAACGTATGACCAATCCTT
>NC_051412.1:37422899-37423256 GCF_015228065.2 Penaeus monodon
GAGTTTGGAAATTAAGAAAGAAGGGAAAAAATTATGATTATTTTTTTTTATTGATCTTTTATCGACGAAGTAAGTGTTTCACTCGTGAAGAATGACGCAATCTAAAAAGAAATCTTGAACATTAAAAAGTGAAATTTCCAAAGTGACATACAGTTCAAGGACACACGACTCAATAGAGGATGTGATATGTAAGTAGTGGGTCCATAGGTAAAATTACCTTTAATGGAGAATATCTGGTAGATCGGTATCAGAAAGACTTAGGAAAGTTCTTAGCAGCTATATTTGAAATTTAAAAGCGGGGTGTCTGTAAAAGGAAACCGGTGTTTTAATAGAATTACGTTTTTCTCTCTTTTAAAT
>NC_051412.1:37423462-37423638 GCF_015228065.2 Penaeus monodon
GAAAGCACTGACAGGATATCACAGGCGCGATCACGCACCCTGCGAGAGTGCTCAAGTGGTGGCGATTATGCAAATGCCACCACTCGGCCTCTCCGCTGAACGGCACTCGAGGAAGATACGAGATAAGGACCAAGACTTGTTGGTTCCTAGTGATCGTACTGTTAAGCTGGAAATGT
>NC_051412.1:37423734-37424036 GCF_015228065.2 Penaeus monodon
TTTTCTTCTTCTTACTTTTTCTCTTCTTTTTTCTTTCTTTTCTTTTCTCTTTTTTTCTTCTTTTTCTTTTTCTTTTTTTCTTTTTATCTTTTTCTTTTTTTTTTCTTTCTTTCTTTCTTTTACTAGTACTGTTAACTCCTTAGTATCGTCATAAAAATACGAGATTTCAAAAGTTATCTATAATTCAAGTTATAGTAGAATACGAGAACGTTTCCGTAATAGTTTCCAATAAGGAACTGTAGTTTAATTTTTTTTTACATTTGTGAAATGATTAATTGACCTGTAAGAAGGCATGAGACATG
>NC_051412.1:37425689-37425824 GCF_015228065.2 Penaeus monodon
ACAACGACAACAATAACAATATAATGATCAATATTGATGATGACAGCAAGACAAATGACTGACAATGATGCTGATGATAATAACAAAACAACAGCAAAAATAATTGTAAAGCTATCACCCCCAAATGACACCATT
>NC_051412.1:37425868-37426031 GCF_015228065.2 Penaeus monodon
TATACACACCAAATGTATATAGAAAAATGAAACCCAGATTCATGATATTCCATTAACGAAATCGATCAATCATTATCATGCTGTCGCCCTGCGTACGAGTGAGCGGAGGGACGGTTAACGAAAGCGGCTGTTAACGGTGCCTAGGGTATCGGGTATTAGACCT
>NC_051412.1:37426562-37426628 GCF_015228065.2 Penaeus monodon
TAATGAGATCCTTTCCATTTTGGGTATAAACACGTTTTCGGTAAAGTTGGGTTGGGGTTAAAACGA
>NC_051412.1:37426825-37427492 GCF_015228065.2 Penaeus monodon
TGGAGGGAGAGACGGGAGGGGAAGAAGATGGGGAAACGAAAACGAGAGAATTGAAAGAATTATGAAGCAAAAGAAGAAAAGGAAAAGAAAACACAATACCATTCTGTTTTTAACTTATACTCCATTTACATTTCAGAATTAGAAATATTTTCGTCATTACCTACACATTATTGCATACGTTATATTAGAATATCAAAGATAAAACATAAAACAACGAGAATTTGCAACTGCAGTATATAAATAATCAAAGCGTTTCATTAAAAGATCTAAAAGTTCTATTCCACAATTATATTAACTTCCTTTTAATAATAGTTATTTATCATTGCACCAGCCGACAAAGTTGACTAAACAGCCATATTTGTTGTCACTTACGCGTTTGCTACATATAACAAAAACAAAAATATATATGCAGTTTCTACCAAAGCCATTCGCATGAAATACCATTCGATCCCTTTCCCACCATTGAATTTCCTTATGACACTGTCTAAGAAAGGCTTTCGTGCACAACACAGCCTTAGGCAATGGAGTTAGAAGTTGCGGTGACCCACGTGTGCAGAGGAACACCCGAATCGCGTGCAGTCTCTGTGTGAAAGTTCCGTGGATGACTTCTATAGGCGGTTAATTCGCCTTGGGTGTTACGCAGTTGAGAATGCATGGGATATGTATA
>NC_051412.1:37427848-37427965 GCF_015228065.2 Penaeus monodon
GCGTGCATACTCTTTATAGTTGAAATAAACCAAATAAAAGAAACAAAGAAATAACTCCACCAGTATAACGTCACCAAATTTAGCCTAAAAAACGACCTCAGATCTAAAAAAGCAATG
>NC_051412.1:37428013-37428457 GCF_015228065.2 Penaeus monodon
GACGTATAGAAATTTCTACTGTTGTAATATGTAAAAATAAATAGATGTCAAAAATATTTACTCTGATTTACTTTTAGTGAAATGTATACCGTAAAAAAACAACAGCTAATGTCTGCAGTTGAGAGTGTGACCTTGAAAAGTGTATTTATACAATTACTTTAGTCTCTATATAGCTTTATACTACAGACAGACATGAACTTGGGATCAAACTCTGGCATAAAAAGATTGAAGATAATGAGAGACTTAAGAATAAACATGAGAAACGTACAGATAATCAGATAGAGATAAAAGAGAGAATAAAAGAACGTGTCAATTAAACACAAAAATCAAGAAAAAAAAGTTAGGAAATAGTGATCCTCACACAAAAGATAAAAAGTTTTCTGTGACGGTGGAGGTAGACTGCTCGACACGACAGGGAGTAACTATCGTGGTTTGGAAACACTT
>NC_051412.1:37428940-37429465 GCF_015228065.2 Penaeus monodon
TGGGTGATAACAACACACTTAAAGCTATCAACAGATTGGCAGAACACAAGTACATTGATCTAACAACGCAAAAAAGACAACAAACAGGACTCCAGTTTATAGCCTTTAAACGACCTTCACCTTTAAGTTAGTCTCGACAAACCACAAAGAGTAATAGAGAACGGTTCTAGACGAAAGTGCAAGAACCTCTTGGTAATATAAAGTCATTGGTGATTTTAGTAATGGATGCGTGAAGTCAGATTTGTAATGCGGTGTTGAATAGGGAGGAACCGATCATAATGAGGCTGTATCATTGTAGGAGTAATGTATTCGTAAATTCTGCCCTCGATATCTTGCTTTAGGAATGAATACTTGTCTATTCTGGCTTCCAGATGCGTGGCTTGGTAAGGTTAGCTGACGTAACAATACCCTTAGTGGGCTTGATCGTGTTAAAAAGGTATCAATTATCCATCGACACTTATTATTTTGATTTGTTTTGCGATGAGGCGGAAGGTTCGATGAGCCATTGAGTTGTGTTAATGGGGT
>NC_051412.1:37429584-37429755 GCF_015228065.2 Penaeus monodon
GAACAAGATGACAGTCACTGAAAAGGGCCATGGAAATTATATATTTGTCGGGGGTCACAGAAAAGGAAAGGTTGGGAACCACAGGTCTAGACAATGAAGAAATAATTTCATGCATAGTTGTTAGAGTTACTCAACTGGTGCAGGACTTGGGTGAACCTACCCCAACAGGTG
>NC_051412.1:37429914-37430183 GCF_015228065.2 Penaeus monodon
GTATCACATTATGGTCTTAGCCTGTTAACATTCATAATAACTTTAGTCCCGTTACCCACTACGAGTCACGCCAAGGTCGCTATTGCATACCACTGGCTCATTAGATGTATATATATTTTTTTCTAGATCACTAATAAACAGGAAATTGCAACGCCAGCTGGTGGTGTGCAAGTCAGTGTCACGCCACGTCATATTGAAATAGTTCTAAATTGATTGATGAGACAAATGAGACTTGGCGATCTCTCTCTCTCTCTGCGTGCGTGAGTGAG
>NC_051412.1:37430347-37430454 GCF_015228065.2 Penaeus monodon
TTCATATAAATCCATGTCTACCCTCACATTCGAGAAAAGGAAAAAGGGAAAACTCAGACTAGAACAACTTTCCGCAGAGAATTTGTATGCACAAGAACTTGCCTTCG
>NC_051412.1:37430509-37430834 GCF_015228065.2 Penaeus monodon
TCAAGCGTAACACGACATAAAGAAGAGTGAAAGTGAAGCGTGAGTTGTAGCTAAAAATATCCCTCCTTTTAACTTTATAAACAGTAACGATCGTCCAAACATGGAGAGAATTGACAGAAGTAACATGTCCATGATAATGAAACGATATAAATAAGATAAATAGCAGATTGCTAGATGAATCGATAGATAATTTATTGATAAGGATCGTTAAAAACCGAAGTTAAATATCTTGACAATAATAAACTAAGACCTCCAGGAAAATTAGCATAGAGGGAAGTTCGGAAAAAAACTGACCTCCATACAACGCATTTTAGTTATGGTATAG
>NC_051412.1:37430875-37430987 GCF_015228065.2 Penaeus monodon
TTGCCCTACAGCTTTTTAACGATTTACGAATTACAACATACGGTCTGTAACACAAATCCGCCTTGGATGAAATGGCAGGCGATTTATTTAATCCGTGAGAACACATTCTTAA
>NC_051412.1:37431253-37431345 GCF_015228065.2 Penaeus monodon
CTCATCTTTTTCTTCCCCCATTTCTCTAAATTCACCTGATGATTTAACATTATCGTGAAACATGTAAAATGGCATGTCCAGGTTTAAATTAA
>NC_051412.1:37431736-37432240 GCF_015228065.2 Penaeus monodon
GTTCGGATATATCCTTACTTCAAACTATCAGAATGAACTATTTTGAACAGACGATGGGCGGTAGTTAAACACATACAATTACTGACGAGTGCTTATAGGAAAATGACCTTGTTACCTGGAGGAAGGCGTTCGCTCATTCCACCCGAGTCATTCTCGCTCAAGGACAGAACTAAACTCAAGTCCACTCAAGACGTTCTGATCATAGTTGTGTAATATGTACTCTGTAGCAGCTGGCAGTTGTATGGCATGTATTAGACATTTGTCCTTGGTTCTATAGTAGTATTGTATAGTATTATTGTATGGAAGTTGCGGTTTGTGTAGATGCACAGTATAAAGTGCAATAGTTGTATAGTTTGGGTTTCCAGGCGTAGTTTCTTTTTTTTTCTATTTACGAGATTGAAAATACAAATACATTGAAGATACATAGATCAGCAATGTACACATGTATATAGATACATAAAAAAAAATACATAGAGAACTGTCGGTATAGCGTAGATAAAAGTC
>NC_051412.1:37432315-37432782 GCF_015228065.2 Penaeus monodon
CCTCCCACTCAATGAACCTCAGTGGATGATGAGAGCCCCGTTTCTTCCAGACGAGAGGGGAAGCGAACGAGCTGGAAATGCCAGCAGGTATGGGACTCCGTTTGGGGAAAAGGTGAAGGCCAGTGAGTGGTCAGCTGCGGTATTTCGGTGGAAGGGTGGATAAAGAGAGTGGATGGGTTTTGGGTGGAATAGTGGAGATGGGGGCTGCATGGTGGAATAGTGGATAAAGAGAGTGGATGTTTTTTTCGGTGGAAAGGTGGAATTGGAGATGGGGGCTGGATGGTGGAATGGTGGATTAGCAGACTGGATGTTTTTTGGGTGGAATAGTGTACAAGGGGAGTGGATAGTTGGGGAAATAGGAGTGGAAGAGGATATGTGGATGAGGGGAAGGGTGGATGGGGAAGGGGTGGAGGTGTGTAGAAGATAGATAGAAGAATGGGAAGGAGGAGGAAATTAATGGGTGGATG
>NC_051412.1:37432816-37433011 GCF_015228065.2 Penaeus monodon
TGGAAGAATGAAATGAAGAACCGGGTGGAAGGTCTGTTGCCTCTTGAATTGCATGTGCGTATGTGGGTGAGGTTGCTTGTGCTTTTAAATCAATTTGGGTATTTGAAGATTTATTGGCGGGTGGGAATACGCATTTTCTTGACTTTTCTTTCTTTCTTTCTTTTCTCTATTTTCCCCATTCCCTTTTCGACTTTC
>NC_051412.1:37433043-37433873 GCF_015228065.2 Penaeus monodon
CCCCCATTCACTTTTCGACGTTCTTTTCTCTCTTTGTTTTCTTTAAATTCCCAATTCCTTTTTTCGACTTTCCTTTCTTTATTTATTAACTTTTCATATTTTCCCAATTTCTTTTTCGACTTTCCTTTCTTTATTCATTTTCTTTTATTCTCCCCCATCCCTTTTCCGATTTTCTTTATTTTCTTTATTTTTCCCCCATTCCTTTTCCGACTTTCTTTATTTTCTTTATTTCCCCCCCATTCCTTTCTTTCGACTCTCTTTATTCTCCCTCATTTCCTTTTTCACACTACTGCCTCTTCTTCTCCTTTCTCACCCCCCCCCCTCCAAAGCCCCCCCACCCCCCTTTTCCAGCGACCCGGAACTATAAAGCCTTTTATGAAACTGTCGAAAAACAAAATCGAATCGCTCTTCTTCTTTTTATAGGGTTTTATACTATATTATTGCCTGTATCCCCTTCGTCGCTTCGCCCCGATGGTCCTCACGCTCGCCAGCGCCGTCGGTCAGGTACACTCTCGAGGTCAGAACTGCAGGAATGAGGTAGGAAACAGGAAGAGGAGGATGTTGTAAAGATGAAGCGAGAGTGTGAAGTAGGAATGAGGAGGATGTTGTAAAGATGAGGCGAGAGAATGAGGAGGATAACGGAATGATTAGGTGATGGAATGAAATTAGAGGATGGAGGAGGGCAGCAATCTGGAAAGAAAAAGCAGAATGACGTAATAAGAACGAGGTAGGAAACGAGAGAAGGGGGGGGGGAGGTAGCGAAGAGACGAAGCAACAGAATGAAGCGAAAAACAGGAGGAAAAATTTCAAAGAAACGGGACGGAATGGGC
>NC_051412.1:37434093-37434265 GCF_015228065.2 Penaeus monodon
CACACACAGAAAGCGAGGCGGCAGAGTAACAAAAAGTCAATATATAGAGGTAAGGATGATATGATAAGGAGAAGAAAGAGAAGGCGGGGGGGGGGGGGGAGATAAAGAAAGAATTTTTACTGATAGTGAACATGGCAAAGCAATGTCGATCATTATTTTAATTCGGAGAAAA
>NC_051412.1:37434583-37434838 GCF_015228065.2 Penaeus monodon
GATTAACTGACGTACCAAAGCAAAATTTAAAAAAAACGTCAACATTGACGATTAAATCAGGCCTTTATCAGCCGGATGATAAGAATGTCCTTGGTTATAATGAGAGTAACGATAACAGTTATAATACTGATAATCGTTATGATACTGTCACTGATCAACGTGGTATCGGTACATCATGATATAACGATGCTATTTACTTGGATGTAAATCAGTGGGATTAAGAAGTTGCATATTTTAGGTACAGACTCCATTTGT
>NC_051412.1:37434859-37435089 GCF_015228065.2 Penaeus monodon
TGTCTATAAAAAATATTGTAATATGGTATTTTCTCTGATCTGTCTCACTGGTGAAATAACACAATCAATTTCGAAACGTAAAGCTCACTGGGGACAAAGGAATGTTATTCACACTAAATATTTTTCAAGGAAAGAACGGGTGGGTGTTGCCTGCTAGTATGATGTTGCGTATATCTTAGCAATGCATTTCATTTACATGCAAACGTACGCATAAATTCACAGTATTGCGT
>NC_051412.1:37435692-37435952 GCF_015228065.2 Penaeus monodon
AACGATTTTTATTCCTGTTTTTACGTTCCGCTTTGTCACACCAGATACCTTACCTGTTCACATGTCACAAGATACCTGTCCACGTATTCCATATCACTGCATGACGTGTAACTAACTACCTGTCGAGAAAGACACTGTAACAGGTATGCGTTATTTCACAAACAGTGATAGAAAAGAAATTGTTTCGTAATACAAGAAGACTAGTTAATGGCGTTTATTATGAAAAATGGCAAGAAAGAAAAGAGAGGGAGAGAGAAAAA
>NC_051412.1:37435975-37436389 GCF_015228065.2 Penaeus monodon
ATGGAAGGGAAGACAAAATGAAAAAAATATATTCACGAAATGCAAGGGTAGTTTCCAATATAGAAACATTCCCTCTTTACTTGTGTTGATTTCCCCCCCGAATAAACAGCTTCCTTTTCTGTTTTATTTTATTTAAATACAGGTTGAAATCAGTCTATTTTGAAGACTCCTTTTTGTGTGTTAAAACTCGCCTATCTAAAGAAATTCGTTTGAAAAACCCAACCCCATTTCTCTCTTAAAAGCATAAACAGATATTGATTTATTAAACTAACACAGATCACAAAATATTACTAACGCATAATAAAGTTTTATATATAGTGTTGCCGCATGTTTTCGTGACGAACAGAACATAACCAAAGCACTAATATTGACACTTCACGGAAGCCAAACACAAAGAAACAATATGGATTACTT
>NC_051412.1:37436554-37436639 GCF_015228065.2 Penaeus monodon
AAAAGTATGACTCGAGGTAAGTTCAGATTTTCGAAATTTCCTTTTGGTTCACGGACATAGCTAACACTTTGGCTTGTTTGTGTCT
>NC_051412.1:37436668-37437255 GCF_015228065.2 Penaeus monodon
GTACTTCACCCACTTTAGAAACTGAAGTAAATAGTTATAATTTTTTAACGCTTACGGAAGTTAAAAAAATTTATGAGAAAGTCATTTCGTAGAAACTCGCTCTCAGTCCTGATATCAGTAACCGCTTTTCTCCAAACACCAACGATAAATCGAATACACAAACGAACATTTACGTGATAAACAAACAATATGAACGACAAGATAGAATGTAACACATTTTTAGAGATAAGGAAATATATATTTACTCATTTAAGGCTAAAGAGACTTGCTTCGGCAGCCATAACAGAGGAAGCAGGAAACAGGTAGGCTTGGTCAGGAAACGGGAGGAAATTTCGCAAACTGGAAGTAGGCAAGTAGCATTTTGGTCTTCGGATTTATAACAATATTTAAGTTCCTGAACGAGTCAGGGCTACTTGCTTCCAGTAACTCGATATTCCACTTAAAAAAGTTTATTTCCTTGAAACTTGAGCATCCTTCTGTAGAGAAAATCAGATCACGAAAAAAATGGCCGTTAAAGGTTTCTCGCTGTAAGTTGAGAAATGTGGAAAGTGTTTTTCGTTATGTGTTCGTCTATTTAATTAATTCAT
>NC_051412.1:37437451-37437611 GCF_015228065.2 Penaeus monodon
AATACTCATATTTTTGTATTTTAAGTATTGTATATATTCTATTTGTTGATATACCTAAGTTTTGTAAGTGAAATGTGAGGGTTGAGGATATCTTAAGTTGCCTCATCCTTATGAGAAGTAAGTTTTTGTCGTAATAATCTTGTCAAAGTAATAAAAAAAG
>NC_051412.1:37437727-37438006 GCF_015228065.2 Penaeus monodon
AGAGCTTTCTCTTTCATCTTCTCACAATCCCTTTCTTTCAATTCACAAATGCAACACATATATGGAAAATAATCAAGCGCGCAAACGAACAAACAAAATAACATTCGAGACAAAAAGACTCCTCCTTTACTTCTCGCCATTACACAACCTTGAATTCCGTCCATATTGCGAAGCGGAAATAGTAACGGCTCACGAGACAATGGCTGACAGTCTTCAGTTTCTGTGTCATTTTCTTTAATGGTTCACTGGACCGTAGACTGGTTTTGATTTCTGTTTATT
>NC_051412.1:37438504-37438729 GCF_015228065.2 Penaeus monodon
TTTCATTGTCCTTTGTTCATATATGAATAAAAAAAGGGAACAAAAAGAATTATTTGGTAATTAAGATAACACATTGAGATAATAATTTGACAAAGGAGATAACGAATTGGTAGTTAACGAAATAAGTTCATAGTTAAGATGAACAGCTGTTGATCACGACGATGAATTGCTAACCAAAATTATAAATTGTTAATCAAGATAAATTATTAATAATGATAAATTGGC
>NC_051412.1:37438773-37439245 GCF_015228065.2 Penaeus monodon
CAAACTGGTGATCAAGATAACTTAGCAATCAAGATAACTAATCTAGTCAAGATAATAAATTTGCAATCAAGGTAATGATAGTAAATTAATTAGTAAAGAACAAAATCAAGTTAGTGTGAACAGGTAAAAAAAAACAAAAGAGATACAGTAAGCCAAAAATAAACAAAAATGATATATGGATAATGAAGCAGGAAAATGACCAGGATAAAAACAAGGAGAAGGCCCCTTGTTGAAGTACTAATATTAAAAATAATAAGCTCTTAACTGTACTTTTTTCTTTCTTTTTCTTTCATAACAGTTATCTCTAACGGTTCCTCTATTGTTTGTGTTATTCTTATTGCCATATTAATGTATAAGGGAGGAGTGTATGGTGCGATCCTACGTCAGGTAACAACTGTATCCGTAAATAATGGTTCTATTTATAATGCAGGGTACTCGTTGGCAACTTCGTTTCTCCTTTCTCTTTCTCGTT
>NC_051412.1:37439882-37440038 GCF_015228065.2 Penaeus monodon
CATAAAAATAATAGTAAGGCCATCAACAACCACAACCGCCATTTACCAATAAATCACTTCAAATGAATCCCAGGGAAAAAAAAGAAGAAAAAAAAGACTATCATAAAGAACCACAAACAGTTAGTATGTAAACAGTTAGTTCTGACAGAAAATGTA
>NC_051412.1:37440300-37440497 GCF_015228065.2 Penaeus monodon
CGCCAGGGTTCACCTTGCCCTTCCTCCTCGTAATGTCGGGAAGGCGACACAAGGGCGTGACCTGAGCTCCCAAAGGTCACGGCGCTGGGGGGGGCGGGGCTAGCGCTAACGACTGGAGGTGTGGGAGAGAGAGACGGAAATGAACGCGAAAGTCGGGTTAATATGGCAGAAAAGGTGGGGGGAGGGTGATTAAAGTC
>NC_051412.1:37441530-37441967 GCF_015228065.2 Penaeus monodon
TTAGCCCAGCTCGGCCAGCTAATCCATCCGTGCTATAATATTTGATATTGTCGGCTTAGTTAAGATCAGCCTAACCCGCGTATATTCTTTATCTAACTTATTTTAGCCTAGCCTCGACCTGTCTATTATGTCATTTAGCCTCTCCTAAACCTAACTTATCAAAGTATATTACCAAGCGCTCTTCTACAGTGGCACGGAGAAAGGGTCTACTGTCTGGAAAGCAAACAAAAGTAAACACTGCGTAAAACGAATGCCCCTTTAAAAGGTGTCTGACAGATTAATTACGCCGCGGTGGAGAAATCGAGGAGAGTATGAAAGTAACCATTTTCTTGACATAGACAGATGCCAGGTAGATACCCGATTACACTGAGATGTATTCTTATCGACTCGATGGACTGCTGCTGATTAAGTTATTCTGTATGTATATCAGCCTTCAG
>NC_051412.1:37442217-37442546 GCF_015228065.2 Penaeus monodon
ATTAAAAAAAGAAGATAATGGATCTACATGAATCAAACTGCACCTAGGCATACCATGAGTTAAAGAAAGAGATAATTATAAAATAGATACATATCCAAGTACTTCGTGTTCAGAATGCACAATGAACTCCAAGCACACAAATACCACTTGCAGAGTTATCATTAAACCTTGACATCATTCCCGCCAAAGATACGAACGAAGGGTATCCCGCTTGGCATATATATATCCCCCCCCCTCCATGGATGCAATGCTTCTCGATTTCTTCCTGTCCTTATTTCCGGCTCAGGTACTCGTAGGCGGAACCTTCAGCGCATCCGAAGTGAAAAAAT
>NC_051412.1:37442863-37443223 GCF_015228065.2 Penaeus monodon
AAAAAGAGAAGAGGTGGAAAAGGAGAAGAGGGAAAGTGAAGAGAGGCTTCAGGTAATGAGGAAATGAAAGAAATTTAAAAAGTAGTTGAAATGAGTGAAAGAGATTAGTGGGGAAACGAGGGGGGGGGGGGAGTGCTTAGTGGGGTAAAGGCCATGGCGGTTCTTTCTTGGCTTTGCTCTTTTACTTCGCTTTCACCTTTTTTTATGGTTGTCTGCATTTTCAGGTTCGGTACGTGTGCATGGTTAAACATTCATTCACACAAAAGCAAACACGAACACAGAGAAGCATCGCAGAGCAGCCTGATCTCTTTGGGCGGGTGGGATGAGAATTAAGAATTAAGCTGATTTTTTGCATGTATG
>NC_051412.1:37443587-37443951 GCF_015228065.2 Penaeus monodon
CGCGGGTGAGTATGATATACAGATATATCTTCACTCTCACTTTCCGTCGCGCGGTAATGCATTCGCAAGAACACGCATTTCTTGAACCCGACGTGAATAGATCAGTAAGCGACCTAGCGCCGAATGCCACTTTTGAACACCTTCTTATAATGACTCGCCGATAAAACAGACTTAACATTTCTCCAAATTATCCTCCACACGCCAACCAACGGGAAAGTTATCTGAACATACCGTAATGGGCAGCTCTGTAAAAGTGTTTTTACGAGGGAATCCGTTAGGCTGTTCCAGTTAACTGAATTTATCTCCAATCCCGTTTGCTTCGAAAATAGATATTCGATAATGCGTTGTCAAGGGATAAAGTCCA
>NC_051412.1:37445130-37445425 GCF_015228065.2 Penaeus monodon
CAAATAGGGCTTAATGTCTTACAAACAGGGACAGAAAACGACCCATTAACGCTATATTTTAAGACCCGCTAATACCATGACCCCAACGATGCAGAATTACCGTCTTGCGTAAGGTTAGGTTAAGGTTTCATGGTTAAGGACAGTTTGATCTAAAAAAAAATGGAATTAAGAATCATTGCTGTGAAAGTTACTTTATACAAGGTCTCTCTTCGAGTTGATAATTCTGTTGTATTATATATGATGGATTGCTATAAACCAATATGATAATGTCTGTGATTGAAATTCGTTGTGGTGT
>NC_051412.1:37445806-37445881 GCF_015228065.2 Penaeus monodon
ACATCAAACCAAACAACACCCGTAGGCACAAGCAATTATATAAAAAAAAAAAGTGACCACTCCACCGAAACTGGA
>NC_051412.1:37445915-37446119 GCF_015228065.2 Penaeus monodon
TTCAGGCGAAAGGCCAGTTTAGGGCGGGAGAAAGGACGGCCAAGATACTGAACCGGTTTTAGGCCTCTCCGCTCTGCTCTCCTTTTGGCTGGCCGCTCTTGAGGTGAAGGTCACAGCGCGCGGGCCGGCAGTGGCCTGGGGGCGGCCGGCGTGTCGACACAGCGGACTCTGTTGCTCGTCGATGGTGTGGCGGTTTTGTGACGA
>NC_051412.1:37446854-37447007 GCF_015228065.2 Penaeus monodon
ATTATTTACCCACTTCCACCCGGCTATTGTTCGCGATGATCCCGCGGTCACACAAGGGCCACGATTCGCTTAATGGCACTCGGTGGCACCGCGGGTGTTGTATGGAGCAACACCATGATCTACTGTTTTGGACTAGTGTTTGAATGAACCTTT
>NC_051412.1:37447180-37447356 GCF_015228065.2 Penaeus monodon
TCCTCGCGGAAAGCACGTAGACGAAGCAAGATAAATCGACTGCCTGGGCGAGTTACGCAGCCATACCTCCTTTTGAAAGGAAGTGACGGTCTATCCTTGGCTTTATCCGCTCTGCGTGCTCATTTCGGCTTTTATTTAATTATCTCTGATTTTATCGCTCACTTTCTATCTCTAAT
>NC_051412.1:37447530-37447850 GCF_015228065.2 Penaeus monodon
TTTCGCGCATGAGTATGGCGCATTTCTATTCATCAAATCTCTATTTTCTGCAGAAAGCCAAGTAATTCTAACACTTGCCTTAAATCAAAGCAGGATCTCCCACGGAATCTTGAAGCCGACCTGAACCAGTGGGTATTAGTGCCAAAGCATGATCGTTGCCCGTCCTTCCCTGCCCGTCCGCTGGCTCGGCGTTTCACCTTCTGGCACTCACCTTGTTCTAGCCACCTTGGGCACCCCGCCTTCCCCTGTCTTTCCACTTTTTATTTATTCTTCTGCTCCACTCCGTCCACTGGAGGGTTTGGGAGTTCCTTTTGTTAGCC
>NC_051412.1:37448523-37448770 GCF_015228065.2 Penaeus monodon
TTCAAAAACCCAAAATTTTTCACTCGATTACCCTTCCTTCCCAACCCTCCCCTCCCCCCCTTTCACCTTCCGGCAAGGCCACTCGCACAATCATAAAACCCTAATACATTTCGAAGCCCAATTAAACCAGCCTCTTTACCCGACCCCCGAGGCACACTGTGTAAATGCTTTCATTCATCTTCGACGCGAGAAGAGCGTTGGAACTGAGGTGCGATCGAGGAGGGATACAGGAGGGGGAATGAGGGGG
>NC_051412.1:37449214-37449588 GCF_015228065.2 Penaeus monodon
AGAGCATAAACAAATTACCAAAACGTATAAATCACATTAGCACAAGAAATCACGAGACACCCAAGCAGACAAAGAAAAATCTGAAGGATAGACACTTGAGTACTAATAGCTATTTGCAACAGCTGGTTTGCCATGCTGATTGCACGCCCTTTCCGCTTTACCGTTACCTGTGCCATGTGCTAAGGGCAGGGTATGATGCAGCGATGTTGGGTGAAGTGCGTGCATACACCATATTGCATGGACTAAGGCATACTTTATAATGATCATAGCAACATATTGCATGGACTAGGACATACCTTATAAAGATGCATAGAACATATTGTATGGCCTTAGGCATACAGAGCAATGATGCAATGTGATTAAATGGAATATTT
>NC_051412.1:37449630-37449963 GCF_015228065.2 Penaeus monodon
AAACGTATTTGCAACAGAGATTAGTGTGAGGTATGCAATATTCCACAGTAATGGTGTAAAATTCAGCATATCAATCTAACAATATGATACAGCGCAGTTTAGTGCATTGAGTACGTTCACAATGGAGTCTGCTACTTATCATTTGAACCGAATTACACAGCGTTTCATGTCCTTTGTAAATTCTATTAAGCTGGCCAGTGCGTGTGTCGTTTGTGAAGGTTCTGGTGTGAGGCGAAGCAATGTGCAACTGCGATAGCGTCAAAGTCAGCATCTGTGATTGTGGACTCTCATTTTTATCTTTTTCTCTTATTGTTAGTACACACACGCACGGAA
>NC_051412.1:37450022-37450149 GCF_015228065.2 Penaeus monodon
ATGCATCACACGCAGTATCTAAGACATCACAAAACGCCCAGCGACCTCACATACATCCCAACATGGCGCCCAAGAGGAGACCGAGACGCTTAACCTGAACATTGCGCACCTTACGACACACAAACTT
>NC_051412.1:37450171-37450354 GCF_015228065.2 Penaeus monodon
AAAAAAAACAGATCATGTATTGCATTCATCCCTCTGATCAAACCCCATGATTACAGACACCCCTCCCCTCCCCTCCCAAGACTTCCGGTTGATAAGCGTAAACCTCACTTGTCATACGAGGTCGAACTACCAAAAACCACGTGATAACATAACCTCTTTACACTTCCGCGTTCCATTCACGAA
>NC_051412.1:37450377-37450491 GCF_015228065.2 Penaeus monodon
ATGACGACGGAGTGACCAAGACGCCAGGATGATGCACGCGCCCGCCACACCCTACCCTTCGCTCGTGCTCTGGGGACGAAAAAAAAAGGGTGTGGTGGGCGTTGGAATAGGGTA
>NC_051412.1:37450524-37450715 GCF_015228065.2 Penaeus monodon
ATTAGTGTGTGGATTTCGAGGGTGACTGGGCTGTCGAAGTGGATGGGGATATGGTTGTACTTGTAGGCGGCTGGAGATATGCAAAGTGGGTTACGTGTGGGTGTTAAGAAATAAAGGGACATTGTTGGGCTTGAGATGAGGTTGGAGGAAAGGTGTGGCCAAAAACAAAAGGCTTGTTGCATGGTGGTTGC
>NC_051412.1:37450848-37451008 GCF_015228065.2 Penaeus monodon
CATCGTAGACCAAGCTTATATTGTGCATAAACAAATTTCTTGCGTATCTGCGGCCTCGCCTTCAACACCACAATGGCCTTATAGAAAACGTGCCCAGAATACCATGACGAAATTTTACTGGAACCGGCTACTCAAGTGAAAAAGAGAATTTCATTGCAGG
>NC_051412.1:37452124-37452243 GCF_015228065.2 Penaeus monodon
TTTAATTAAAAATAAATTCCTATGATAATTAATTAAAAATATAATAAAAGTCGGAAGACGTTAGGGAATATGGAAGGATTAGATATATATTTCATATTACTGCGTACTAGATCTTAAAC
>NC_051412.1:37452725-37453193 GCF_015228065.2 Penaeus monodon
AACTTACTGGTGGACAGAAATGTTAAGCGATGACTATTTACGTAAATTTCTCGTTGAACACAAGTAGTTTTCGTTGTTTTTCCTTGGTGGACAAATGCATTCACCCAGTGCTTAATACGGTTTACTGAGGTCTGAAGTTTACTTAAGATCAAATGCTTTGATTTGCTGTGTATTTTGTAAGTATTGCGTCTAAATACAACAGTACGTAATTGCTCTTGTGCATCCGAGTATGGAGTGCTGGTCCTTTGCACATATAAGATTGCAGACTCTCTGCCTGTATCGGGTGTTTCCAAAATTCGATTTCTTATCACGAATTTGCAATAGAATTAATATCTCCGACCAGTTCGCCTTGTAGTGTACGCATCTTAGCCCCAAGTGTTCGTTTTTCCCCCCCTTTAATTATTTTTCCTTTTTTTTCTATGCAGGAAGGGGGTGAAAAAAGTATCCCAAAGCAATCACGAAGGTTAT
>NC_051412.1:37453213-37453282 GCF_015228065.2 Penaeus monodon
TCCAAGAAGAAATTCATGTAAAAAATAGATTTTTGATTTTCTCAATGCCAAGGATGATCATCACCATTC
>NC_051412.1:37453407-37453595 GCF_015228065.2 Penaeus monodon
TTCGAAAGGCCTTGTTCACTAATTTGGCTAAATTCTCAGATTCTGATAAACTATATATATATGATAAACTATAAAAATAACGACCACACATAGAGTGAGCCAAAGTGAGTCAAAATCCGAAAAAAATATAATCCAAAAATAAACTTTAAAAGAACAAAGCAAAGAATTTTCAATACCCCTCTCCCCCT
>NC_051412.1:37453671-37453821 GCF_015228065.2 Penaeus monodon
TGACCCCAAAAATCATAATACCCACAGAGCTAAGAGATAAAAGAGCAAAATTCTAACCAAGGGGAAAAAAAAAGAATCACAGGACAGCAAATACCACGACGACAAGTATCCTGAACCAACGCCGCCATGTCTTGTTTTTATGCCCCCGAC
>NC_051412.1:37454104-37454729 GCF_015228065.2 Penaeus monodon
CCTGCCTCGGCAAGGTCTCCTCCTTCGTACCAAGCGGCCGAGACGTGGCAAGGATCCTGTTTATTTTTTAAGCTTTTATATATTTTGGAATTTTGACTAATTTCGGAGGTTTATTTCATTTTTTTTTTTTTTAATAGAATATTTTGGAGATATGATAATTTTGGAGGCTCTTATATATTTTGGAGATATGTTAATTTTTCTTATATATTTTATTTTATTTATTTATTTTTCTATTATTTTTTTATATAGATAATATTTTGGAGATATGCTAATTTTAGAAGCTTTTATATTTTGGCGGTGGAATTTTGAATATTAAAAATATTTTTCGAAGATTTTGATTTTTTTTTTTTCACTTTTTAATAGAATATTTTGGAGATATGCTAATTTTAGAAGCTATTATATTTTGGCGATGGAATTTTGATATTTAAAAATTGAATTTTGAAATTTTATGTATTTTTTAATTTTTGGAGACATGCTAATTTTGGAAACTTTTCTTCGTTTGTTTCACCTTTTATGCTTTGGAATTTCGAATGTTTTTCGAAGTATATGAGGGTGTGCTTCACTTTTTTTTGAAGAATATTTTGGAAATATGCTATTTTTTATATTCTGGACGTGGAACTTTGAT
>NC_051412.1:37454834-37455065 GCF_015228065.2 Penaeus monodon
CGTGGGTATTTGGAGAATTTTCTTCGCCTTTTTTTAATGGATTTTTGTATTTTGATAATTCAGAGGATGTTTCTTAATTTCGATTTTGTTATGGAAGGTTACATCCCATGTGTTTTGAGATTGTATTGCGATTCGAAATAGGTTCTTGCATTTAATAATTGTTCATACTGTAGTGATATTTTCTTTGCATTTTCTGTATTTTTTTTCTCTTATTCTTCATTCTATCTCCTT
>NC_051412.1:37455373-37455921 GCF_015228065.2 Penaeus monodon
ATTCCTATGTACGTATATGTCGTAAGAGACTTTGCTCAATGAATTCCGACATGAATTAAAAAAAAATATATCTTTGTCACAAACCAGTTAGCAAACCTTGACCATCACTCTGTGCTCGAAAATTCATCCACCAAGGTTGAGATCCAGAAAAAATATATACAATTAACCAGTTTTTTGGGTGACGTGGCACTGTTTATCATCCTCTGACGCATTTTCCATCGTTCTTTGATTTGGAATCATTACGTTTTCTTCACTGTTGTTAGTGTTAAGTACAGTATTGAGTATGATCATAATCTTAATTACTATTGCTATTACAGTATCATTTTCATTCATGATTCTAATTGCCATTAGCCTTAGCATCGCCAAAATCATTACCATAACATTATCTTCATAATAATTAACAGTCGTCACCATTCCCCACCGAACGATCATTACCTCCTCCCTTAGTAAAAGGCCCAAAATAACGTTAATGACAAGGTGCCCCAAGAATTAACGTAGTTTCCCCCTCATCTTTCGTCATTAACGCTCTGACTGTTTCCACTCTGAAG
>NC_051412.1:37456502-37457504 GCF_015228065.2 Penaeus monodon
GTTCAGTCTTTAAACATTTCTGTAACCCATACTTTCAAGACAACCTTTTAATAACAAAAACACATGAAAAGGGTGGCAAAAATATTCCATAATTTTTTCCATTCGAAATGCTAATAAGACTAATTCGAACTGACACAAAAACACTACCGCATTCTTTTTGTTACTTGCAATTCAGTCTATGACAATGGCTATTAGAAGGTTACCCGTCAATATTTAACACACAAAGGACCGCGATTGACGTTTTGTGTATAGAAAGCTTAAGGAAAACCTGTTGTCTTCCGTGCTTGTAACATAATTGCTTGTGAAACTTGTTGGGAAATGATTATAAATGGATTTTTTTTCGTACACTTTAAGATCTGTGGTGTATTTAGTAAATGGAAAATTGTCCGCGTGTATGACCTAAGGAATTTATATATCATTGATATGAGATTTTTTAAAAATATCTAAAAATCTACTTTTCCGTCTCATCTTAAGCTTCATAAACCGTAATATCTTTTTTCTTTAAGTTCACCATCACATGTATTAAATTAAAAAAACGTACAAAAACACGAGAAAAGGAAAGGCTAGGTTGGGGTAGGGTAGGGGTAGAGTGTGGTGGTTATGGGTAGTATGCAAAGGGGTATGGGTAGGCGAAATAGAGTGTGTGGGCAGGGAGGTAGGGTAGGGAACGAGTAGGTATGGTAAGGGAGCAAAAGGGGGCGATGGGTACAAGTACGAGTAAGGGTATGGGGTATGGGTAGGCCTCGATAGGGGAAGCGGCAGGGGAGGTAGGCAGAGGCTATGGGTAAGGGGAGGCCTCGGTTAGGGCAAGGGGCAGTGAGTGTGGGTTAGGGGAGGCGGAGGGTATAGCGTGACCGCGTGCTCTACACTCTGTTAGGAACACCCAAGGTCCTCGGCAAGAGAGAAGGGAGGAATTGGCACGCTGAATGGCCGCTGGACGAAAGAACGAGGTGTTTTGCGCTTATGTGCGTCTCTCTCGGACGGAGGGCCATTTTCAGGTCG
>NC_051412.1:37458717-37459467 GCF_015228065.2 Penaeus monodon
CGACACGGGCGGAGGCGTCGCGCTGCTGTTCCCCAAGATGGCTTCAGGCGTAGTGAGGTCACCTTGAAATCCAATTCGGCTCCTGATTGCCGAAGGACTGAAGTTCAGGCGCCCTTCCGCTGATGCCGCTGTGCTCTTTGATTGATGGGGATGTTTGTTTCTCTCCTTGTAATGGAATCGGATATTTTCAGGAACTTTACATTCAGTTTTAAATATGATATTCAGTGCAGCTTTCAACCTCACGGGATGTTGCCTAGTAACAGTGTCCAGTAGACCGTGAATGTGGACTACTTTTTTCATCGTAGGTTGTAAACAAACTGAATACACTTGAACGTTTTTGTGAAATTTCTTGGTTGTTAAATCTTTAATAAAACTTACTACGATGCTTAAAGACGGTAGCTAATATAAAAGATGATATAAGATGAGTGTATGGCTTAATGAGACTATAATCCAGTCTTACTTTCTACGTATCATCTCACCAATAGTGAAGTTTCATTCTAGCAAACACTGGCTCACTCTGCCATGAGTCAACGTAAATAGACTGAATTTATTTAAATGGAAATCCTTTCTTGGAGTTTGGTTTTTGGCGGGGAGGTCTCCAGCAGGAAATAAAGAGAGGTGGATACGTCCCGGGCTTAGTTTATAACACGCCATAATTCGCCTCATTATGAGAGTCTTTCGCTCGTTCCTCGTCTGTTTAATTACATGATGTCCGTCACACCTGCATTAGCTGCGTCAAGGACTTCCTTT
>NC_051412.1:37459620-37460698 GCF_015228065.2 Penaeus monodon
GTTTTATTCTTTCTCGTTAAATCTTTTTTTTCTTGAATGATGAGCAAGATGACGTCACAGTTCTTTTATTCTTGTCAAGAATTGCTTATGTATTTTTACATAGTATATAAAATTATAGATGACTTTATCTCCTCGATGTATCTCCCCTTCTGTGACCCCAAACCGTAAACAGTTATCGAAAATGAACACTTAAAGCAACAGATAACGATACAGAGGTTCGTAATAAGTAGTATAAGAATGGCACTTGTAATATATCATTTGCAGTATATCTAGCTATCACTAAACTGCACTTCCTGGTCCTGTTACTGAGACAAAGAACACAAACGAAAAAAAAGAAACTGTTTGAAAGTCGTAGACTATGATGAAAGGAAACACAGATGAAGCTTAGATTAGTTTGAAAAAGTAAGATATGATGAAAGGAAAACAAAAGGGAAGTTTGATTGGTTTGAACAAGTAAGATATGAAACAAGACGCAAATGAAGCTTAAATTTGCCTGAAAAAATTTTGATATGGCGAAAGAAAAAAGTAAATGAAATATGATTGGTTTGAAAAAAAAGTAGGATACGAATCAAAACTTAGATGCATCTTATAAAATATAAGAATCGAAAGAGTGGTAAATAAAAATGGAAAAGTAAATTAAACATGAATAAGTTTAGAAAAAAAGAAATATCAATATTAAAGAAAGCGTAAATGAAGCTCAAACAAGTCTGAAAAAGTAGTTTGAGATTAAACAAAGAAAGTTTACACTATTCAGAAAAATAGTAAGATATAACGAAAGAAACGAATAGAAATATAAAATAGATAACGAAGGTTAATCTAAGAACACGAAATAAGGTATGAACAGAGTAGAGAAAAAATAATATATTTCAAAAAGTAAAAAAAAAGGCTTTAAAAAATTAGAAAAGTTAGGATATACTGAGAACAAAATAGGGTAGGAAGTTAAATCTGAAAAGAGTAGAAAATATGATATATACATTTGAAAGTTTCAAAATATTAAATTAAAAAAGGAGAAAAAATGAAGCGTATATTTGGGTATTAGGCCTGGAAAGGAGAAAATTGACATAATTTATATGTGCCA
>NC_051412.1:37460898-37461004 GCF_015228065.2 Penaeus monodon
ATATCATATCATACCCAACGGTCATGTTAGCAAGGATGACATTACCTCTGAGCACAATATTGAAACAGGTGTCTGCTATTTTTTCTCTCAAACGCAACCGACATCT
>NC_051412.1:37461310-37461570 GCF_015228065.2 Penaeus monodon
ACCTATTTTCCCTTCGTTTCCAAATAGCGTTTAAGCCTCTTCATGACATTTTAAACATGACAGTCACGAATCCTTAGCCATCGAGAGGCCTAACTCATGGTAAACCTAGAGTAAAATATATGCAAATTTAGCACTCGTTTCATCCATGAATATATCATTGTCCCTATTATATCTATAAGAAAAAAAAATCTTATTTTTAAAAAATCCTAATGAGGCAGATCTCGAAATATCTCTCATGTACCTTTTCATAATCAAACCTT
>NC_051412.1:37461600-37461719 GCF_015228065.2 Penaeus monodon
TAATTTAAGAACTATAAAGGGAATATCTTTAAAAAGGGATTTTCACCCTGAATCTAAACCCGCCCTAAATCCTATAAACGGAAAAGGCAGATCTCGAAATCTCGCTCACGCACCTTTCG
>NC_051412.1:37461796-37462084 GCF_015228065.2 Penaeus monodon
GTGATATCTTTAAAAGGGATTTCCACTCCTCTGAATATAATCCCGCAACAAATCCCTTAAACGGGTTGGCAGATCTCAAAATCTCACACATGAAAAATCGTAATAATAAAAAAAAATCGTAATCATAAAAAAAAATCGTAATCATAAGAAAAAAAAAATCGTAATCATAAAAAAAATCATTATCATATAAAAAAAGAATCTCGAAAAGTACATCCTTAAAAGGGATTCCTACTCCTCTGAATAAATCCCGCCCCAAAAATCCCACACACGAACAGTCGCAAGAGGGAT
>NC_051412.1:37462249-37462339 GCF_015228065.2 Penaeus monodon
CCTCTCGATCCCACTCCAGATCCTGCAGGAAGCGCCTCCCTGAGCGGGCGTCCTTGGCCGGCAGCGAGCTCGGATCCTTGCAGGTGAACT
>NC_051412.1:37463582-37463654 GCF_015228065.2 Penaeus monodon
ACGCCCTACAACAGCCAGCCCTGTATCATCACTCTTCCGAGTATCCTTGAAGGGGAGATAATGTAGAGGGAA
>NC_051412.1:37463688-37463762 GCF_015228065.2 Penaeus monodon
CCTTTTTTCCCCTCCCGTCGCGTCGTAACCTTCGCGCGTATCCGACAATGATGGCGTAAAAAAAAATGGGTGTC
>NC_051412.1:37463806-37463904 GCF_015228065.2 Penaeus monodon
CTCCAACGTTGCTGAAAAAAGGTCCTGCATCATGTACTAGGCGGATCCTCTTCTCCTTCGTCCGGAACCTTGGAAGCCATGAGGATCTGTTGTTTAGG
>NC_051412.1:37464077-37464281 GCF_015228065.2 Penaeus monodon
TGAGGCCAAGGAGATGCTGTGCGGCGCTCCTCTCTGCCCGGGGATCCTTGTGGCAGACGCCCGTGAGCAGATGGGCGGCGGGGGTATTCTAGAGACGGTTACAGGGAGCTTTGCATTAACCTTGCATGACCTTGCGCGATGCCCGTGGTAGAGTCTCTGTTGCAGTGCGGTGTTGTGTAGCCTCGTTTCTTGTAGGGCTAGCAT
>NC_051412.1:37464401-37465278 GCF_015228065.2 Penaeus monodon
CTTTTTGTGTGGGTGGGGAACTCCCTACAAACACCCTTTTTTACATATATAACAGAATTCACCTGTTCTCTAACCGATGCCTTTGCGACGTCCTCGTTCCTCACGACCCACATTCTTCGTGTGTGATTTCCTTCCGCGATGTCCAGCTGCCTCGGTGTAGTGTAGCGACTGGGCGTGTCCTTCGTAAACCTTAAATAATCAATCTGAAGTCCGACGCGAAGGTTCCTCATCGACAGATATCCTCCGAGTAAATAGCAAAGCCAGAAAGTCTTTCCGTTCCTTCCTAGTTCTGAAAGAGGTTGCGTCAAAGGCCTCATCGTGGCGGCCACGTCGGAGTAAATACTTTACAACCTTTATGATCAGATTCATATATTTTCTTTCGTCATTTGAAAGGTGTATACATGTATTGATCTCAAAGATGAGTGTAGTTAATGACGTAGACTTCTGGAAACTGTCTGTCTTAGGGATTCCTTATTACCATGCAGTATGACGAACGTTCTCGCGCGTGAGAACGAAAGACAACAGTCCTTTCACGAACTGCCTGGAGGCTACGTTAAACTCCGCGAATATTTCTTCTGTAGAATCAAACGATCGGAAACAAAGTCGTATCCCAATGTAATTTACTTTCTCTGTTGTGTAATGTAAGTTCCTGCGGGGTTAAGTGGATTTGCTCTTCCGTAATTATCTTGTAGTGAAAATCGGACGTGCATAATTCACCATGTTAATTTTCAGGTTCTTGATTGGAAAAATAACTGCAATCACCTCGTTAGTGGTGCGTGACACTGACTCAATCTGCTTTGGCAGTAATTATCATGAACGGCTGTAATGACGTAATTATGTTCGTCGTTAAAGCTTGTGGAAGGCAGGTCAGGCCTTG
>NC_051412.1:37465513-37466433 GCF_015228065.2 Penaeus monodon
GGCAAAGAAAATGTAACGAGTTCATGGTTTTTATCCTAAAATAACCAACAAACATAGAAAGTACAAACTAGTGACATTAAATGCAAGACCTTGGCAGTATATCAAATCTCTCGGATCTTCCTTTGAGAAACATACTTTTCGTACCTTAAAAACTTCAGAAAATAGAAAAGATAAGAATTGTAATCATAATGTCTATAGACTTTCTTATAACATCGGCATCTCCATATACTCCATTCTCGTATATATAATCTATGCAAATGAGAACAGTATCGCCAAACGACATTTTCATAACTATTGAATTAGGTAGTTTGACCTTTACATAGTTCAAGGTTACAATACAGTTCATCTTTATTCGTCAATTTTAGCGACAAAAAACACGACACACTTTTCAGACTTTCGAATATCATGTAATTAGTCAACGTGGCCCCGCTGTCTCTAAAATGTGCTTATTTTTATCAATAATCTGTTAGTATAATGAATAAAATATCTTCAAAATTCTCCGTCCGTGTGAAGCAACATAATATGAATCTTCAGGAGAAAGTGGTTACTTGCTTGCTGGATAAAAACATGTCTTTGCCTGCTGTTTCAATTTAGTGTTTTTTTTTTTCATTGTGATTTTATAATCTTGTTTACATGTTTCAGATGTAAGATTTTGAGAAGTAAAAGTGTTCTATATTTAGTAATCCGCGCTACAAGAAAAGGTGTATTGTTTACCTCTGTTGTATTCGCTGACAGAGACAACAGGAAAGAGAGGGTAAATTGGCTCTGTGTTTGGCCTGCGAGAAAAAAAATTATACATACAGTTTACATGTGAATGTCGTCGATTTACGTACTTTTGTTTTATCTTTTTCTTCGTTTGTATTCTTTTCTCATTAACGATATCGGGCTCTTTTTCTCTATGCTTGTATCTCGGTCTTTCA
>NC_051412.1:37467210-37467313 GCF_015228065.2 Penaeus monodon
CATTCTCCGCTTCTTACTCTAAGTTATTCTTTTACTACTCTGGTTAACCGCACAACCGTGGTACATCTTAATGTCAACTTGATTGTAACTCAGTCACACTAAA
>NC_051412.1:37467486-37467587 GCF_015228065.2 Penaeus monodon
GATCCCAGAGATATTTAAAACAATAATGATAATTATACTCCCTGAAAAACCTACTTACATTTCCTGGAAACTTTATGTCCAATTGTTAAATCTTCCCTTTG
>NC_051412.1:37468650-37468877 GCF_015228065.2 Penaeus monodon
TCTTTATCCACCCCCCCCCCTTTTTATAATGGTCACCACTATTCTCATCTGTTCCACTGCAATACTTCCCTAGCAACAGAATAATTCGAGACTGGTCAGCGTGAAAAGCAGATTGCACTATACTAATAATCAGACCAGTTTTTACACCATGTTTTTTGGGTCTGTGCTTTAACATGCAGAATGGTATTTCGTACCTTGTTATTTTTTCTGGTACATTCGGTTTCATT
>NC_051412.1:37468925-37469263 GCF_015228065.2 Penaeus monodon
CAATTGGGGGAATGAAAAAAATCCAAGGATGCGGTTTGATTGTATATTTTTAAGAATATTTATTTTTGTTTATCAGTACGAAGGCACGATACGATTGTCATTAGTTATATCTATTCTTATGTTACTATTTAAATGTGTAACATCATTGTATTATTGTTAGTATTGAGGTATAATTATTTTCATGAAATCTAATGCATAAATTTGATTAATTAGTAGATTAGCTTTTAATTGTTAACGACAAACTCTTCTATTTTTTTTAACGATTAAAGCGAACGAGGATTTCCCACCACTTGCTTCACAACACGTTTATCGACAGCCGGTCACCGTTCGTACGTAGA
>NC_051412.1:37469431-37469889 GCF_015228065.2 Penaeus monodon
CTTCTATACATATTTGTGCCCGTGTCTGTATCATCCCGTATGCGTCCATATATGTACTTATTTGTTTCATAATTAACTCTTTCACTGAAGCTCTTTTACCGATTTTACCCAAACACGTCCCACCGAGAGCCACGCGTTGTAAAATTGCGACATCGAGACCACACAAACGTATATTAAACGTACACGCCATTAACACACGATCCCTCTCGGTATACGTGTTATCTCCTCTCCACTCTCTCGGTTTTAGGGCTCCTTGGTGGCTTTCTCATTAATTTATGCCGAGTCTTTGGATAATGGACAAGAAATAAATCAATATTTTTGTTACATGTTCTCAAATCTATTAAAGTGAATCCTCTTTAAATCCTTTTGATTTTTTTTTTCTTGACTTTTTTTTTCTTCTTTCCTCTTATCGACAGCCGATCACCGTTCGTACGTAGATATGTGTATGAATGTGTCTT
>NC_051412.1:37470053-37470296 GCF_015228065.2 Penaeus monodon
ATATCAATCATTCCTCAAGTTCTTTTTGAAAGGGATTAATTCATTCACGTCCGTTCATAAAATTCACATGCCCGTCATTCATTCATGTGGTGAAGGTTGTGTTTATCAGTCAACCACAAATCTACACATTCACATCCATTCACAAAAAGTCTTGACAAGTTGGTAATATACATTCAATCTAATCGCATTACCAAAAGTCTGAAGGTCAATATATAGAACACATTTATGTATTAAAAATAAGTA
>NC_051412.1:37470380-37470702 GCF_015228065.2 Penaeus monodon
ATCAGTCAATCAGTCTTGAATTGATATCGTCTTGAGACAGATTCCCAAGGTTAGTCATTTTCAGGTATTTCCTTTGTAGACGAAATGGCCTCGTTTGAACTGCCTCATTCACTTCATTAACGATAATCTCTTTTATTCTTGGTTATAATTCCTCCCTGAAGACCTACGTAGTGATAAAATGTACTGATAGATCTGCGTCCACTGAAGCTGCAATGAAAATAAGGTGACGTCTGTTTCTATACGAATTTAAGCTGCTTTTTACAGAAATGTGTATTTGATACTAGGTACGAAAAGATAAAACAACGAAAGAACTGAATCTATG
>NC_051412.1:37470765-37471107 GCF_015228065.2 Penaeus monodon
TGAAATAGTGAATGAATAGAAAAAAATAAGTAAAACAAGCGAAATGACTAAGTCAGTAAACAAACGCAGAAACGGATAAGTCGAACAGACGCACAAGCAAAGGCACACGCAAGCAAGAACACCCACGGATGAGAGAGACACGGCGCTCAGCCTTGCTTGAAGGAGGCGCCCAGCACGCACTTCCTGCCACGCCACGTCCACACACCGACCTTCTCGACAGGTCAGCTGGTACGCGTGCGAATGACCTCGACTTTGGTCTTCTGTCTGACCTTATTTAATACGTGTTGAGCCTGTTTTGCGAATGCGATTAATTGGAGAGTCAGCGCTGATAGTGGAACGTAT
>NC_051412.1:37473447-37473522 GCF_015228065.2 Penaeus monodon
CTTGAAATCATTAAGCCCTAAAATAATTATCTCCTTAACAGACAGAAACACATTTCCACATTCAACTACACATGC
>NC_051412.1:37473553-37473793 GCF_015228065.2 Penaeus monodon
TCAGATACATAAGAAAACGCGAAAATAAATGTTAATATGGGTAAAACAATAAAGGTAACGGGGCACATACACACAACAAAATAAACAACACTAATCAAGAAATCAAGAAGGATATGTGATTATCGTCTCTCTACCAAACTTAGACAGGAAAAGAGAAAGTACAAGCTTAGTATAAGTAGTTTGTAAGTGTGACGTAATAGTGATGAAAGGGTTTGATCCGATGCTGAGTGTACCAGAGCG
>NC_051412.1:37474103-37474375 GCF_015228065.2 Penaeus monodon
TCTAGAGTGTGCGTGTGTATGTTAGATGCAGAAAAATAATATGAAACTCACTATATACGGTCGTAAAGATATTTACATACATCAAAGGCAAAAGGCAAAATAGCTGTACATAAAAATAAGGAAAAATGAATATTGAGAAGATGAGAATAGAGAGAAACGATGAGAGAAAGAGGGTGAGGTGGGGATAGGAGAGATGCAGAACGACAGAGATGGGGAGAGAGGGAGTGAGAATATATGTGAGTGAGAAAGTGAGAGATTACGAAAAGACGCAA
>NC_051412.1:37474574-37475025 GCF_015228065.2 Penaeus monodon
AAAAAAAACGAGAGACGCACACAAACCGACGAACACAGGGCCATACCACTAGGACGTAAAGAGCACAGGTGAAAGGACAAAATCTGTAACACGCCGTAGCTACATTCACCCTGGCACCAACAATTATTTTTTCCCCTTTTTAATATGTATGAAACCTCAATTCTCTCAAATGCTCTTATCACCACATCCAACTATCCACCAGATTTTTTTTTCCAAAACATACTGCGAATAACAACAATGACATAACGAGACTAGTAACCACCAGTCAGTAAGGTGATTCTCGTACAGCTTAATCGAGACGCGAAAGGTCATGCGTTACGGTCCAATGTGTGACGAGTGTGGTTAAAGTATACGTCACATCGACACTTAAAAAGGCGTCACACTTTAGGAGGAGATTCTAAGGGTGGATGACTCAGTGTCTGAGAGTGTTATTTGCGTGTGGGTATATCGA
>NC_051412.1:37475395-37475552 GCF_015228065.2 Penaeus monodon
CGCGTAAACCTCACATGCCAGAGTACGCCCGACCGAACGGCAGCCAGGTGGTCGCAACTTGGGATTCTGGATCAAGGTGAACGGGTGAACAGCTTCCATCGCCTATGAAGGATCCCTCTTTCTTTGCCGCCGTAACGACGACCGATCTCGCTGGAGG
>NC_051412.1:37475809-37476498 GCF_015228065.2 Penaeus monodon
ATTATAATTTTCTAGACGAAGTGAATCGGTGACGAGAGGGATGTAAGAGGAGGGAGAGGAGACGTGGAATTACCAAAGGATCGGGAGACGGAAGGAGGGGAGAGGGATACGGCGAAGGAAGTGGAGCGGAAGGAGAGAGGAAGCTGGAGAGAGGAGGGCAGTGCGCGTGCGTGGCGGGGGAGGTGGAGGGGGGACGGAGGGGGAGGGGGGCGGAGGGGGAAGGGAAGGGGGACGGAGGGGGAGGGGGACGGAGAGGGAGGGGGGACGAAGGGGGAAGGGAAGGGGGGACGGAGGGGGAGGGGGACGGAGGGGGAGGGGGGACGAAAGGGGAAGGGAAGGGGGGGCGGAGGGGGAAGGGAAGGGGGGGACGGAGGGGGAGGGGGACGGAGGGGAGGGAAACGGGGGATGAGGTGGGATAGAGAGGAATAGGGTGTGATGAAGAGGGATAATATGTGAAAGAGAGGGATAAGGAGAGAAAGAGAGTGAAGAGATGTGATGAAGAGGGATAATATGTGAAAGAGAGGGATAAGGAGAGAAAGAGAGTGAAGAGAAGGGATAGATAGGGATAATATGTGAAAGAGAGGGATAAGGAGAGAAAGAGAGTGAAGAGAAGGGATAGATAGGGATAAGGTGGGATAGGAGCTGGGGAAGGGGGTTGGGGTGGGATAAGGGGAAGGGGGCAATGCAAA
>NC_051412.1:37476582-37476687 GCF_015228065.2 Penaeus monodon
TCAAGAGTTGATTGCAGAATAGATAAAGCGAAGGGGAGGAAGAGAGGCGGAGGTAGGGTAAGGGGCGGGCATAGGGTGGGAAAGGGGGCGTGGTCTAATGTGTAG
>NC_051412.1:37477139-37477319 GCF_015228065.2 Penaeus monodon
TCAAAGGGCCCCGCCGTGGCGACCCCTGGCACAAGGAGAGCGAAGCGAGGCCCTGGTGAGGCAAGAGGGCCTAGCGACGGCGCGGTGGCACCCTTCGGCCGCGGGCGACCGAGTGACGGGAACCTACTTTACGAATTACGGAGGCGAGGAGGATAAAAAGAGAACGAGGCGAGAACTCTG
>NC_051412.1:37477751-37477965 GCF_015228065.2 Penaeus monodon
CCATGACCAAACAGAAAAGGAAATGACATGCCTGTGACAAAGCTACACACATGGAGCTTCTCATTTCAGTCTCGAAGGGAGATTATACTCTGGTGATGCTTACGTGACAGACCGACAAGGGAGCCTGAAGCCGAGATCACTTTCACCCGAAAATAAATAGTTTGGTCAAGACAAGAGCTTCAAGCTATATGAACAGCCAAAGAGACGGTGATAT
>NC_051412.1:37478603-37478961 GCF_015228065.2 Penaeus monodon
CTGCAGAACCGTTACTGCATACATGTACAAAGATTTGCAGGGAAATACTACACAGAGACATACATTAATACATTTACGTAGGAAAACATCCATTGTTTATAATCTGCATTACCGAAATAAATATAAAACATAGATTTTACAAACTAACCAAAAACCATACAAACGCTACTATCCATAGCTCACATCTACAAGACTTTTTTTTTTATTATTATAAATGCATCGAACCGGATAAAGGTAAGACAGAGCCTCAGGCAAGATCTACACACGCCTTTCCGATTTTGTCTTTCTGAAAAGGTCACCGCTTTCTTGTTCGAAACGGGAAGGATCATTTATGGCTCTCGCTTTCAAGAATGGGAAA
>NC_051412.1:37479474-37479637 GCF_015228065.2 Penaeus monodon
ATGTGGCTATCGTTAGATGTCGTCGACCTTTCCTTCTCGAAAAATGTATCTATCACACGACTGACCTGCTGAAGGTGCTGTCAGCTGGGCGGATGAAGGCCGCTTGGGAGGACTTTGGGGGGGGGATGCAGGTAAGGAGAAACAGATCTTTGGGGGCAGTCAG
>NC_051412.1:37481850-37482102 GCF_015228065.2 Penaeus monodon
AACAACCCCCAGCAGTGCTTCCCAAGCGAGATCCCGCGCGTCAGGCGAGGCGTCAGCGTCCGGCGGCGAGGCGCGAGCGAGGCCGATCCCGCGGTGACCTTCAGGCGCTGACAACGCGGTCCAGGGGGCACATGACGAGGAGGGCGTGCGGGGGGGCGGGGGGGGGCAGGACTATGGGAAGGATAAGGGCGTGGTTTCCTGCGATAGGATCTTGGGGACTTTCTCTTACGGTGGAGAATATCCACGTTTCCC
>NC_051412.1:37482217-37482530 GCF_015228065.2 Penaeus monodon
GTCTCTCAGTTGCTATTGGAAAATATTTCTTTCTGTTAATTTTCTTTTCGGTTGTCTTGTTACTTCTCTCGCAAGTATGGCTATTATTCATAATGCTTGATTTAAAAAAAATATACATATGTATTTATATTAATTTTGGTAGCGACTATAATGATTCAGAATATACGCTGAATAGAAAAAAAAAAACTGAAATTTTTTTAAAAATCTCCTTTTTTTAAAGTTTAGTTATTTTTTTTTCTATTACTATTTTTGACAACTGAAAGAAATTTCATTATTAATCGCCATCTGAATTAACCTCTGTATCTTTTTTACG
>NC_051412.1:37482786-37482972 GCF_015228065.2 Penaeus monodon
TTGATAACGAAAGATGATTCCGCAACACCGGCGATGGTGAAGGAAGGTCACTTTACAGACACCTACCACCAAGGAAACCAAGAAGCGTGTGTCTCGTATCGGCTGTTGGGCTCATTGATGTGTGTCTGTTATCTTGCAAATGGCTGACGGTTAAGACACTGAGGATTTGTCTGCAACACTGGCTGT
>NC_051412.1:37483885-37484246 GCF_015228065.2 Penaeus monodon
AAACTCCGTCTGAAGATAATGACCCTGATACCAAAAATAGTCCGAGACGCAACGACCTGATCGTCTCAATAAAAAACACTTGATGTTCATTTTCTTATTCACTAAAACCACTTAGTGTGTTTTAGTGAACAAAGAAATGAACAGAATCATTAAGGAAACTCGAGTAAGAAGATGAAGAATGGAAATTAAAATTAAAGGGAAAAAAATAAGTAAACAGAAAAAATCTAAAAATACGTCAAACAAGATTAAAAGTACATATGTAATATGCTAATAATAATAAAGAATCATAGTCTATTCGAATAAAAACGATAATCATCTACTTTACTTCATAAAAAAGTAAATAGAGTCAGAGGGTCAGTAT
>NC_051412.1:37484935-37485107 GCF_015228065.2 Penaeus monodon
GTACAAGACATGTTTCACGGTCATATTCTCATTTTGCAATTGTGCTGCCGTTGCAAAATACTTACATTTTACCCAATCTCTATAATATCCGAAATGATTTAGTCATTACTCTTTCAAACCATTTCAACGAGATTACATTTAAACTACATGACGAAATCCTTTTAGTCTGTAG
>NC_051412.1:37486674-37487108 GCF_015228065.2 Penaeus monodon
CCTACAAGACTCAAAGCGACCACACACAGGGCATCCAACGACCTCAAAACCGGCATTCATCATAACTTTCAACTATTCATACCATCGAATCAACGAACCATCTTATACTTCGCTATAAAAAATCAACAAATATAGATTTAAGAGAATATCCTTGGCGACTCCTTTTAGTTTATTGCACTGCAAGTTGCAAGATCGCCTACAGTCTCCGTTGCTGTAGGATATCTTGGCAGATAATCAGCCGCCCTTGGCATCTGCGGTAAAGAATAAATTCCCACGTTTATCTGCAGTGATATTGCATAGATTGCGAAGAAAAGCGTAATTAAGTTCGCGCATTTTACAGGAAATAGAAATTGACGGCATGACGGGAGGAGAGGAAGATGAAGACGTAAGAGACATAAGGGAAAAAAAAGAAGGGAAAATACATTTCAAGAAAT
>NC_051412.1:37487390-37487595 GCF_015228065.2 Penaeus monodon
CAAGAAAGAAAAGGAATAAAAAGACGGACACAAGAGAAAGTTTACGAGAATAAAGTAAGAAATATCCACTAATACATTCATACACACTTACCCACCTTTACTTAAAAGGAAAAAAAATGCGAGGAATTATCGTGGGAAAGTATCATTTTCCTGAACGTGTCTGTAGATTCTTGTATGTGCTTTACGAAAATGGTTGTACTTACAA
>NC_051412.1:37487991-37488251 GCF_015228065.2 Penaeus monodon
ACCTTACATCCACAGAAACCAAGACAGAGCCAGTTTAATGCACCTTAATGAGTGATGGAGCAAGACGGAACTCGGTCAACTTAGCAGTGGTTGTGAAATGGGTCTCCTATACAACTTTTGGCCGGCCGTCGACCCTTTCGTTGAGAGGGGAGGGGGGGTGAGGACCAGGGGGAGGGGTAGGAGGTAAGAGGAAGGGGGTGATGAGTAAAGGGCCAGGGGTGTGGGGAGTAAGGGAGGACTAGGGTGAGGGGATAAGGTGT
>NC_051412.1:37488332-37488696 GCF_015228065.2 Penaeus monodon
GATTGAGTCTAGCATCCTAACTTCTCTTAATGTGTGACCTATATCCCGGAGAATATATTCATTTTTTTAATTCTTTTTTTTTCTCGTTGGCGTCGTTGTTTACACCTAGTCAGTAAGGAGAGAACTTTAACAATAATGGTTAGTGAAGAGGAATTGGAAGACGATTGTCATTTCTATATTTGGCAGACGAATTTTGAATATTCTTGAGTACTGAAGTGAGTTAAGTAATTTCCTTGTTGATGGATACCAAAGTTTAAGAATGAGAAGAAAAAATCCACACGCCATCTCAGTGCAAGGTTTTGGTCAAATGATCAACACCAATCATGGTTTCAAATCGTAGGGCATTAAGATAATTACTTACCGC
>NC_051412.1:37488741-37489195 GCF_015228065.2 Penaeus monodon
TGTCTTTTTTTTCTTTGAAATAGTCCTTCATCCCTTTATTTTCATTTGGATCACTACTTTCATTTGCATTCAAGTCTCCTCCCAACACATAGCATAGAAAGTGAGGCCTACCAACGTATCCACGAGTACAGAATAATGATTAAGGACGGCCGTGTCAGCCCTGCAATCACTCACACTCTGACAGTTTTCGCAAATCCTTTCCAACTGTCTTTTTGGTTGAAAATCAACTCCTTTCTCTAGAAGGCTCTCATCGTCTTGGCGCTCCGTGACGGCTGGGGCGGAGGCACGCTGGAACCCTACCTCTGAAATAAAGTTTCGACGCCCCTTTCATATGCATAAAACTTTCGCTTTTTTGTTCTTTGGAGGGAGGGAAGAAATCATGAATGAGAAAGAAGTTCATGCGGGAATTCTGTTCATTTCATTCATGAATATGAATCAGTCATACCAGAGATGA
>NC_051412.1:37489231-37489885 GCF_015228065.2 Penaeus monodon
GCCCATAAGTTTTTCTCTAAATCACTATGCTGATTACGAGTGGAATGTGGATCACGAAGGGAGAGGCTGAGGGGAGGACCCGCCCTCTCGTGGCCGCCGACGAAGCTCGCCGCCAGCGTACGCCGCACGGACAGGCGAGCGGCCGAGACTTTCGCGCACGTGCCCTTGTGACGTCACGGGTCACCGAAGGAATATAAGCCGGGACGCGCGTCGAGGAGTAGCAGTCGTGTTGTGTCCGTGACGCGACAAGTTCACCATGAGATTGTCAATTCTGGTAAGCTGGTGTTTGTGCTCGAGTGACCTAGTGATGTAAGGGGTCGAGAGTGGAAAGGGAAAAAAAAAAAACGATTATCGAAAGTGCTGTACAATCTCTCATTTTTGACTCGGAAAAATAAGATATAGATCGGTCGGTTCTTGGTTCGTCGTGACACGCGAGTGTGTGATGACTGGTGACTGTGGGTGCTCGTGCATGTTCTCATTATGAAAGTGATTTTCCACTCGAAACGAAATTGTCGGTACACGAATTCCATGTCAAAAATGTCATGTCAAATTTTTCTCCCATTCACCCAAAATTTGGTTACGACACAATCCTTGCTCTTGACAAGATTGATACATAAAGAATTCGATTTTAACTACTCAAATTACGCAAGTACA
>NC_051412.1:37490077-37490320 GCF_015228065.2 Penaeus monodon
ATCAATCAATCCTAATCAAAAATCCTATCCCAAAAACATGCAAACCCAAAGAAGATTTACTCAGAAAAAAAAAAAATACTCACGCAGAGTCTTTATCTGTACTTACTTCGGTCACATCGTAAATGTCGAATAATATTAATCTACCTATCACTGATCTCTTTTTTTTCCCGAACAACCAACTCGTTTCATTAAAAGCGTCACTGACACCTTCAGAGCGGAAAGTCTTGTTGATTTTGTCGTGCA
>NC_051412.1:37490910-37491702 GCF_015228065.2 Penaeus monodon
GCAAGTTAATTTAATATGTAAATAATGCCGTCCGCTACTTTAGATTTCATCTCGTTCTTTTCTCATTATAATAGGTTATAATACATTATTTCGAGGCCATGTTATTAGCTTTTTTGTTATTACTATATTATCTGTTTTACTCCTAACGCTGCTATCATTCTTAATGACCGAAAAACAGATTTTGTATATATAATAAGAGAAGAAAGAAAGAAAAAAAAAGAGGCCAGATCTTCATCAACCAGAAAAAGCGAGAGAGAGAGAAAAAAAAAGTAGAACGAATGAAAGTGAAAGGATTTACGCCTCCTTTGATTATGGAAATGCGTAGCCGTGCCTGGTATTAGATCCTTTTTAGCATTCAGTAGAAAGGGTTTGGTCGTTGCTAAGCACAGCGGTTTGGTTCAGAATCTATTGTTTGGCATGTATCTGTATCTTCATTCGTTCGTCATTTGTTTCCATCATTACGAATTCAGATTCAATAGATCGTTTTATGGTATCTGAATGCATATAATCTACTCACAACAAATAATCTACTCATAACAGTTTTCCCCTTTGAATAATTCCTCGATATTAAGCCATAATTCAGATAATGAATATTCACAAGTTACGAAAAGCATTCTCCTCAGACACCGATAGATTCGAATCATCTTTAAATGAAGGATTTGCTCGTCGCCAACACCCCGCCTCGAGTCGCCAGTCAATCAATGATCTCAGACGAAAACCCTGTTAAAATACACGAATCATTCTTAGGTAACGTTTTCCTTGACTTATTTTTTTGCGACGCTGTGGCTAGAA
>NC_051412.1:37492674-37492810 GCF_015228065.2 Penaeus monodon
GATAGAGGTGTCGATCATCCTCTTATTTCGTCAATATTGTACGAGATCCCCTTCACTCGGTCGTCATTTGTTTTTTTTTCCCCTACGTAACGGATCTCAAAACCTTTCGACTTTACCTTATACTTTCATCCCAACA
>NC_051412.1:37492837-37493086 GCF_015228065.2 Penaeus monodon
ACCATCTGTCCCACGATCTACTCCCTTCATAGCAAAGGTCAGGGCGAGAGAAAGTATAAAAGGACCTTTAAAACTGCGTCCAATAAGTGTGCCGGACATTCGAATGACCGGCAGCCGGACGCACGCCACTGATTCACTTTCAACACTTGTGAAAAATCGAAAACTAATGAATGTTTTTTTTTTTCTCTCTCTCTCTTTTATAGGGCGGTTGATTTTTATCCATTCATTGATGTTGAGACAAGAGGTTTT
>NC_051412.1:37493325-37493433 GCF_015228065.2 Penaeus monodon
CCAGGTTGAGAGGGCAAGGGCGCGGAAACGAAGCACTTTCCCTCACGCAGAGCAGATCACGGCCCGCGGCCATAGCGTGGGATTTTGCTACCTGCCCTAAAGACCCTC
>NC_051412.1:37493848-37494050 GCF_015228065.2 Penaeus monodon
GTTCTGTTGTTACTTTAAGTCGCCGAGAGAATGGGAATTCTATGACATTTTCTCACGCACTGTGAGCCAGAGCAAAACAACCTGTATCATATCCAATATACCTTCTGTTCCTAAAATGGCTTGTATACCTATTTAACAACGTCCTCGCCCAGGTCCTGCGCGGGTCCTGCCCTGCCCTATTATCCCTAAATATCATAAGCTA
>NC_051412.1:37494097-37495596 GCF_015228065.2 Penaeus monodon
CCTCACCGGCTGTCCTTGGCCACGCCCATGCATCAATAAGGGCGGCAGAATCTCCTTTAGCGTCTTCTGTCGTGTGTCATGCGAATTCCTGGAAGAGAATTCCTCTTTAGAAATGCATTATTTATGGCTTCCTGTTAATGGATACGAGGAATGATTAAAAGAAAAGTCGCTGTGAAAATTTCGAGTCTGGACGACCCGGAAACTTCTTTTCTTTTCTTCTTTTTTTCTCGAATTCTTATCTGAGGTCATGGGGGTGATGGTCAGGACACGGCGGAGGTAAGCAAGGATGGAGAGCAGAAATATATTAGAAGTATATTTATAAACACTTCCTTGTGGCTATGTGCTTCCTTTATGCAGAGTGTGAATTGAGATGAAAGAGGGAGAGGAAAAGGAATAGGGAGGAAGGGAGGTAGAACGAATTGGACTTGATCGCAATATAATATTCATCAAGAGTGCGCGTTGTTCAGTAGATGATGGCGATTTTTCTCTCCCGCAGGTCCTGCTGGTGGTCGCCGCCGTCGCTGTGAGCGGCCAGAGCCAGCGAGAAGAGGCGCGGGCGAGACTCCGCGCCCTGGCTCAGCGCGCGCGGGCAGGCGACCAGGAAGCCCAAGATAGACTGCAGAGTCTTCGCCGTAAGCGTCCCTTGAGACGAAACCAGGCAGTTCAGTCGGAATCCATCCCCCGCAGGCCAGTTTTCCAGGGCGCCTCCTTGGCTCCTGTAGTAGAGGTGACAGAGGCACCGGCACCCGTCCCCGCGCCGGCTCCTCAACGCGTCAGGGTCCCAGTTCGGCGCACGCGAGTCCGCCTCCCTCGCCCAACGAAGGCGACGACGCCCCCGCCGCCCCCAAGCACCTTCCCGCCCTTCTCCCCCGTCCAGCTGTTCACCGAGACCACCGAGGATTCCTTCCTCGCGACGGACCCCGTCACCGAGGCCCCCGTCTTCGAGACCTTCCCCACGGAGGCTGTGACGGAGGCACCCGTCTTCCAGAACGTCATCGAGCCGAGCCCAGTGCCCTTCAGGCCCCGCGTCAGGCAAAGGCAGCAGTTCCAGAGCACAGACCTGGACTTCGAGCCGCACCGTGCTCTGAACACGGGCCTTGAAATCGACACTCGCTCCGAGAACATCATCCAGCACTCCCGCATCGACGGCACCACCAAGCCCACCGTGGAAACCATCCGCCGCTATTCTTACTTCGACGAACAAGGGAACTACATCTTCGGCTACGAGGCAGCCGACGGCTCCTTCAAGGAAGAGAAGCGACGACTTGACTGCATCGTTGAGGGCAAGTATGGCTACGTTGACCCCGACGGCATTCGTCGCGAGTTCACCTACACCTCCGGGAACCAGTGCGACCCCAACGCTACCCCGAGCCCTGACGGCGAGGAGGTCGTTCTCCCTCTGAATGACCAGTTCCTTACACAGACGCAGGAACGCAGACTGTCTGACAGCGAGCTGACCGAGTTGAACTTCAACCGACGCCGCCGCCCCGTCGTCCAGG
>NC_051412.1:37495625-37498011 GCF_015228065.2 Penaeus monodon
GTCCCTGTTCGCACTTCCTCCAGCCGTCGCTTGCGCCCAGTCAGTCGACCACAGGTCATCAGGACCCAGCAAGTAGCTGTAGAGGAGCCCGTCACACAGGCCCCGGCTCCTCAGTTCACCACTCCTGCTTCCTTCAACCGCTTCACCACCCCGTCCTCCTTCCGCAGACCAACGACCACCCTCCAGGAGACGAGACCCACCACACCTGAGTTCGTCGAGACCCCCGCACCCACCACGGTCTTCAGACCAGTCACCTCCGCTCCCCGTCAGCCCGTCGTGACTTCTTCAGCATTCAGGCCAACACCCAAGCCCGTCAGCTTCGACTTTGACCGCGAATTCAGCAACCTCTTCAGCAACTTCCCTGGTCCTCGCCAGACCACCCGCACACAGCTCTTCACTCAGCCCAAGCCCACGACGCCTTTTACTCCCCGGCCCACACCAGCACCTACGACCAGACCACCACCTCCTCCTCCTCCACCAACCACGAGGGTCCCCGCCACCTTCCCCCCCGCCACCTTCCCCCCTGCCACCTTCCCCCCTGCCACCTTCCCCCCCGTGAGGACCTCCCCCGCCACCAGCCGCCCCTCCCTGGACGACGGGTCCCGGACCCTCGGCGGAGGCGACCTCGCTCCCCAGCTCGTGTTCGACGCCGCCACCGGCACCTTCAAGACCGTGCGTGTGAACACCAAGGCCCGCCCGACGCCACCCCGGCCAGCCGTGCAGACTTCCTTCGCGCCCGCCCCCACTTTCGCTCCCGTCACCTCCGTTCCTGCGGGCCGCCCTCTGCCCGGCCTGAGCACAGGCGGCAGCCCCCTTCCTTCCGTGCCAACTGGGCCCCTCTTCATCAACAATCCCGGTCGCTCCCCAGCTGCCTCTGAGTTTGACAAGTTCTTCAGTCAGTTCAACATTAAGTTCTAAATAAAAGACCGATATGGACTGGCAAGGATGGCTTAGCCTCTTCAAGATACAAATAATAGTATTAAGGCGTTGTTTACATTTCATATTGAAAATGCTCAACCTGTCTCCTCCTTCAGCTCTTCCTGGGCCTCGTACCGTCTTGCCAGCCTCTGCAGACGTCGGCTGAACTGCTCTCGCTTTCCTTCCCTTACCTAGCGGCTGCATCTAGTCTGAGTCGCCGGCATCTTCAACTTATCCTTTCTAGCGGCCGGGTTGGCACGATTTTGTTCATTGGCGTCGACAGGAATTGTCCACACCACAAACAGCCAACTTAAGCACTATTGTTGTCGATATGAACACTTGCAGGTTAACTAAGTAAAAAAAAAAGAGAGAAAAAAACGATATGGTAATGAGGTGAATGCAATATTGTCGCCCAGGTTGCAACCCAAGGCCAAGTTACGCCCGTGCCAGTCACTAGAACATTCTCCCTACGCTAGTGCCAAACTAGTGCACCTTCTCCTACGAGCTTTTAGTTGTTCTCATTCGTTCAGCGAACCTTTTAGTTTTTGCTTCTTAAATGTCGTGCAATGTTGAAAGCTTGCATCGCGTCCGTTGCAAATATACTTTTGCTGTAAATAGTCTGCTTCATACAAAATGCTCTTACCTTTTCTACTACCTCATCACATAAACAGACCACTCCGCACGCCTTAACCGCATGTTTATCTTGCCAGTGACCTCGTTACGACATCCAAGCTTTCGTCTCCTTCTCTCTTGCCATAGCAGACGAGCATCCACGTAAATCCCTGTGAAAAATAAATGCATAAATATATCTATAGGGAGCGTGGTTTGACGGAAAGTGCGAGGAATCATAGCACGCTCGCCTTTCACGAGTGCGGTTGGAGACACACCTCCGCCTCCGGCTCCTGTACAAGGATAGGACTCGGTCTCCGCCCCTTGCTATGTTACCTCGCCTTCCTCGTCCACTAAATCCACTTTTAAAACTTATTAAAACTCCTCCGCGATAATAATAAGAAAGAAAAAGACCATCTCCTTTATTTCAACTTTTTTTTTCGTGGAAGAAAACTATTGAGTAGGAGAAAGGGTCCTTTTTCTCAAGTAAATTGGTTCAGCTTCTTAATCTCTGCTCCAAATACGGCGAGACGGGGGAGGAGCTTAGTCCGTTGTCAAGGTCGCTTGGCAGTTATATTTTAGTGTTTGTTTTAGTGCCGCGAAAGAACTGACTACTTTGAACCGTAGTTAGTTATTCTTTGCTCGATAGTGTGGCACTAGCGTAACTAAGGCAGGGGGAATGAACGATGATGCACTGTTGCAAGGATTAGTTACGATTCAGAAAGTCTTTTATTTTCGAAAGAGTTTAGTGCGAGAATTTTACAGCGACCGTTGTTCTGGCATGTATATATGTGTACCATACATTTTATATTATTTTACATACCTAAAATAAAGAATTCCTTTATTGATATTGTGTTTG
>NC_051412.1:37498204-37498424 GCF_015228065.2 Penaeus monodon
TTCAACACCTCTACGACTATTCAGATGGTCCAGAGGAATCGTAGCATTCCGATAAAGACATACAGGAAGAAAAAACACGCCAGGTTCGGCCAAGGTCTCGTTCTGGTATGTTAAGCACTCACAGGTAGGTTGTCGCGTTACGGGCAGCTGTCCTTTCACACATTCACATCTGAAGGGTTAATGTAGCGGGGAGAAAGAGGGAGAGAAGGGAGGGAGAGAA
>NC_051412.1:37498943-37499350 GCF_015228065.2 Penaeus monodon
GATTCCACAAAGACCTTGATTCAGAATATTGCACGATCAACACGGATGATTTTTTCTAAAAAACAAAGTTTGAGGTTTGTTGAGAATGTTAACAAAATGAAGTAAGGAAAGGCAAAAAAAAGAGAAAGTATACTACAAAAATTAGAATAACACAAGGTAAATACTGCTAAAAAGCAAGATAAACAAAAATTGATTAGTATATTGCACGATACCGGATGATTTTCTTTCTAAAAACAATGTTCTGAGGTTTGTTGAGAATGTTAACAATGTGGAGGTTTACAGTGGTTACTATTTAGGTTTTAATGCAATAACAAAAAGAGGAAAGTATAGCGCTATCCATATATATGAATAACACAGGTAAATACGGTGTTGCTTCTACAAAGGCAGATCGATAGAGGAATACTAAG
>NC_051412.1:37499545-37499726 GCF_015228065.2 Penaeus monodon
TGTTTTATATACGGCTTTGTAAACTACTCCCTTGCAATATACAACATCCACTGCCATTTTGCAACGAATACACTTGGAAAAGCACAATAAAAGTTAAGTGTAGACAAGAAAAATAAATAAAACCACTGCCATATCATGAATTAAGAATGAACGCAACATTTCGTATAAAAATCCTTCTCGT
>NC_051412.1:37499758-37500474 GCF_015228065.2 Penaeus monodon
CACTTTTACAGTTTATCAAATAAATGGAGGGAATATTCAGGGACAGAAAACGAATACAAGAATTTTACCGGTAACTATTGTAAATTAAAGTATGTCTTTGATATCAAGATGTTGTTTCGTGTTCATTATTGTAAGTAGCAGATTCTTGATAAGTTTCACAAGGAAAGCTAAGGATAAAGGTGGTCATAATGATAATGGTGACAGCAATAAATATGTTACTAATTCAAGATTTTCACTACAGAAATACAGTATCCTTTTGACACATGGAAAATATTTTTACCGGTTTAGTGAAATCCTACTATAATTCCTATTTTGGGGAAAAAATCGGATATTAACTGAATTCAAAGTGCCTCTATAAAAATTCTAGAAAAAAAAATTATCAACAGCAGAGAAAAAAGATGATGAAAATCAACAAAATTGATTATTCGATCAACGTCTCTTGCAAATTTCGAAGAACAACTCTCTATCTCTTTCAATATTTTTCCATTTAGTATATTTCCTTTTCTGTTTCCATCTATTCTGTCATAGACGCATATACATCTACGATAGAATGATGCCGCTAAGATTACTAAGACTCATATCATGAAACTGATCAGAAATACAAATGCTGTCAACATCAATTGGCCACTTAATCGTTAGTATCATTATCATGATCATCATTATCCCTAGGATTTATCGGAAAACTTGGCTACATGTAAAAAAAAAAAAATAATGGT
>NC_051412.1:37500603-37500824 GCF_015228065.2 Penaeus monodon
GCAGGCAATATTTTACATACTGACATCTCAGATACTTTTAAGAACAAGTCCAGATATCTAGGATAAAGTAAATTAAAAATAAAACACCTCAACACGGCCTGATGTCTCAGCTGGTTCGAGCGCCGTGCTAATAACGCGCGTGTCGAGGGTTCGATCACCTTACGGGCCAAATACGGCATTTTTTTCCACATGCCGTAACTTTCAAGAATTTACCAATTAGT
>NC_051412.1:37502010-37502211 GCF_015228065.2 Penaeus monodon
GACAAGGCCGCCACTAATTAACAAAGTGCGAATTAGCTAGGCCCCGTAACATTTAACACTGTGAAGATCTCCACAGAGGTACTACTTATATCTCTATCTGTGGGTGTTTAGGAGATATTCTGGATTACGTTATTTCTGATTACCTCTTCCAAGCGACATAGATAATAAACTCGCAGGAAGGTCAGTACTCTATAATATGTA
>NC_051412.1:37502286-37502397 GCF_015228065.2 Penaeus monodon
ACATTATAGGGAGTTAAGATTCAATGTTATTTTTGTCATTTCTGTTTTTTCTGAAGAACTTCCAGTACTGAGAAACTTTGCATAAACCTTTATTGAGTAACGGCAGCGCAA
>NC_051412.1:37506656-37506847 GCF_015228065.2 Penaeus monodon
GTCAGCGCCGCTCGCAGCCCCATCTGTCGGCGAGAATCGGAAGCTCAATCGGGAGATGTGAACGAGGAAAGAAAAGTTAGTAAATTAATTTAATTAATTGTATTGGATGGTTAATTTTATATGTTTTATTTATTTATTTTTTAATTGTTGGTGTTGTAAAGGTGGAATGTAAATGTTTTTGAGAGGTATGA
>NC_051412.1:37506866-37507038 GCF_015228065.2 Penaeus monodon
CTGTAGGTTTTATTCTGGAATAAATTAAGCGAAATTATATTAATTATGGTAAAATATTTTTTATATAATTTTTATATTTAATTAATTTTAGTAATGGTTAATGAGGACAACTATAAGGGCAATGTAAGAATTAATTATAAAAAAATATTTACTATTTAATTACAGTCCATTG
>NC_051412.1:37507082-37507726 GCF_015228065.2 Penaeus monodon
GTGTTGCTAATGATATGAAATTTGTTTAAAAATCTATTTGCATTAAACTGATAGGAAGTGAATTAATACAGAAATTAACTAAGATCTTTATTATGAAGAAAGAAGAAATTATATATAATAAAAAGATAATATTAATTTAATGGGTTGTGGTTCATCTTTTTGAATTTCCTGTAAATTTTTAAGATTTTAAAGGAATTAAAATAGTAATGATTAAAATGCCGCAGAGTATTTATTAACAGATGACGTCTCAATTTTAATAATTATTAAGTGACGGATGACGGAAGGGAAACGTCTCAGTTTTAATAATTATTAAATGACGGATGACGGAAGGGAAACGTCTCAATTTTCATAATTATTAAGTGACGGATGACGGAAGGGAAACATCTCAGTTTTAATAATTATTAAGTGGCGGATGACGGAAGGGAAACGTCTCAATTTTAATAATTATTAAATGACGGATGACGGAAAGGAAACGTCTCAATTTCAATAATTATTAAATGATGGATGACGGAAGGGAAACGTCTCAACATGGCAAACAGCAGAAGACTCTCTTAGATATTTTAAAATTAATTTCTCATAAAAACCTGATGATCTTGGGATCTTAATATAGTTTATTTTGCCAGGGACAAGGGTTTGAAGAGGCC
>NC_051412.1:37508013-37509950 GCF_015228065.2 Penaeus monodon
GGACACAGTAAGGTTTTTCATGAGGGGAAGTCCCTGTAGTAAGCTCTGTTGCTTTCAAATAAAGACTTATGATATTATTGTCACTTCTAAGAACTATCAAGTTGTTATATTGTTTTATGACTTTACTATAATAAAGTGTATTTTCTGATTATTTTCTGAATTACCACATGTACTAGTGAGAATACATAGTACTATTAATTAATTTCAGGTGCAGTTGCAATAACTTTTGGTGGCTTTATTGTAATATATTCTCTTTCACAATAGTGATTGTGAAAAACTACTACGACATATATTAGTGATTATACCAAGTATCGTTTTTTTCATTGCAGATGCAATATAGATGATTTGCCAGAGAGCTCTTCCTTATGCTTGAGAAGGGAAGAGTTCATTGTCACACAAGCAGAATGACAGATAACACAGTCATTAAGGAAGAGGATTCCTTGCAATGTGAGGAGAAAAGTGGTCTTCACATAGACCAAGATTATGAATGGTTTACTAAAGAAGAGTGGGATTTACCAGAAGGAGGAGACGGAGACAAAACTTGTAACTTCTGTATATCTGGCATAGATGGAGATTCGTTAAAGAAATATAAAGGGTATCCATTTGTGAAGTATGTTAAGCCACCTGTAGTTGATGAACCCTATGTGTGCAAAATATGTGGTATGAGATTTTCCAAAAATGGCAACTTAGAAAGACACATGCAGATGCATTATGGGGTCCGTTCTTATGCCTGCAAAATTTGCAACAAGAAATTCACTCAGAAATGGAACATGATAAGACACATGAAATTGCATACAGGGGAAAAGCCTTTCTGTTGTGAGGTATGTCATGAAAAATTTTCTCAAAAGCAAAATTTGATTACCCATATTAGAGTTCATACTGGTGAGAAGCCATTTACCTGCAAGATTTGTACCAAGAAATTCTCACGCCAAAGTGACCTTGCAATACACCATAGAACACACACAGGCGAGAAAAGATACAGCTGCAAGAATTGTGAAAAACGATTCACTCGCAAGAGTCATTTAACAATACACTTAAGAATACACACAAAGGAAAAACCATATAGCTGTGATATGTGTGACAAATGCTTCTCCCAGAAGAGCAGTATGCTACGTCACAAAAAAACTCATAGTACAAGAGGGGCCCCCAGCTGTGAAAATAAATCTGAAACATTGCAGTGTCCATTACGGGGTGCAGCTTTACCCCCAAAGATTACCTTAGTGGAACATGTTTGTGTACATTGAAATCTATACTGAAAGCTAAATTCTGTACTTAAATTGTTTTCTAAATATCATTATAGATTTATATATCCTATGCTGTTTAACAGTTATTTTGTGCAAAGGAAAAAAGTTAGTGTTATTTCATATTTTTACCAAATAAACCTCTGTATAGAAAATATGGAAATCAGTATATAGTATGTCACTTTGTCCTTTTATACATCATATAGATTTATCAAGAAAAATATATATACCATTAGAATATAACATGTTACTTGGTAAATTATGATAGATATGTATATACACATGAAGAATTATTGACCCTTTGTCTTGAAATAATGAGAAGTGATAGAAGCAAAATCAGACAGGAGATGAAACATGCATGTCCAAATGTTTTCACAGTCCATTATGTATATACTCCAAAGAACACCTTTGGATGTACATTCCCTCAAATATTTCACCACTGATAAGTGAAAAATACTTATGCTTCCAAGTTGAATGTGTCTGGTTGGAAAATACCACAGAATTTACTTTTAAAGAGCTGATTCTTTTTTAGTCATATAAGTTATTTGGTTACCACAATAATGCACTTTTACTGAGAGAACATCAGATCAATATTATTTGTGTAGATGGTGCATATCCCACTGCAGTATATACACAGATGGCCAAGCATAGTAAGCAGGCAGTATAATCTAACAAAGATTGTTAGTAATTCATTAA
>NC_051412.1:37511974-37512051 GCF_015228065.2 Penaeus monodon
GTGCTGTTATTATATTTTATAAGAGATTTTAAAAACATGTTTTAGGCATCTGCAGAAGATGCTTGATTTTTATTTCC
>NC_051412.1:37512749-37513178 GCF_015228065.2 Penaeus monodon
ACAATATTTAAGAGTGGGAGGGGGTGTTTACGGACGTCTAGATCCGGTTTACACAGCTTAGAACTTTCTTACAATTTTATGAAAATCTCTCCATGAATAATTACTTTTTTCACTTAAAGATTAAATAAAATGCTATAGATAACAAAATCCACTCATATTATTCTTTATCTCAAAATAACATTTACACCTCTATCAGTCAATAGATATTACACAACCCGGTGTTAGTAACGAGCTGTCAAAGTGAATAATAATATTCACTATAACAGAAGGTAAAGTAAATCTTCGTAATTTTCGCTTTTTAGTGAAAATTTAATGCATAAGGAACTCTCATTTATGTGTAGGTGGAGTTCACATGAAGCCGAGAGAAAAAGAACTTTGATTCGAATGTATGATACAAGGGATTTCATGGAAAGTTGGTGGTTTGCGGAC
>NC_051412.1:37513434-37513704 GCF_015228065.2 Penaeus monodon
GGATAGTGTGTAAAATCCAGAGCAACAGTGAGATATGTATCTGGATGTTTGAATTTCCATTTTATCTGCATAAACAATAGTAAACACTTGTCTATCGATTTTTATTAAATTCTATGTATTTTTCTTTAATCAATATTAAACACTGGTTTATCCATTTCTTATTAAGTTGTGCATATATAATTATATATGTTTTTTCCATTGGTAAAGCTCTATCTTCCTGATCAGACTGCAGAATTTGAGGTGTTTAAGACCTGCACTATCTTTCTGCAA
>NC_051412.1:37513957-37514234 GCF_015228065.2 Penaeus monodon
GCCAGATTGGTTTTCTTAGTGATTTTCTATCATGAATTACATTACTGTAATGATTTTATTTCATTTTATTTCTAAAGAATATATTTGTTTTCCTTTTCCTTGTACAGGCACCTTAGTCCAATTGAAATGTAGAAAACGTATGTATGAGAATTGAAAATTTCACAAGGCAAGAGGACATTTATAATGCATTTTGGTTATAAATTCATTTGAAGATCTGGTTGACATGCATCTTACAATGTGAAGTTATTCATTCTCTCTTTCTACAGAGTTGTAAATG
>NC_051412.1:37514864-37516003 GCF_015228065.2 Penaeus monodon
CGGGCACAACATTTTCCCAGCGGCATTGAGTTAAATCCAACCTTTATGTGGTATAGTGTTTGGCAGATACCAAGGCCTCTATGGCTTTGGTGTTTTAGAGAAGGACAGCAAACTCTGCAGTGTATATTCTGGTAGTATAGAGCTTCAACTTATTCCTTATTTAATTATGAAATGTAAATGATGTCTGCAACCTCAGTCGTAACAGACTTTGCTGTACATGGTGGAGGTTTATTTGCATTTATAGAAATTGCTTATGATGATTGCAGATACAAATTAATTTTTAATCAATATGCAAATAATAATTTAGCTGTTTAGTTATTACTTTTTCATCCTGTTTTTAATGCCTATTATAGTAATTCCATGTCAACGAGTTTCAAATTGCCAAAGATACATGGCTCTGGGTAGTCAGCTATGAAGATTAAATGAACTTATTATAACTAGTCTTTTTATCTCTTTCTCTCTTCCTTTCCCCAGCAGACATGACAATTCACAGTCTTTATATCCTGAGCAAGTCTGGCGGTCTGATATACCAGCTGGATCACAACATTCCAACCATAGAAAATGAAAAAACATTTAGCTTTCCTCTAGAGGTTAAACTTGAGGTGCAGAACAGAAACATCATGGTTGTTTATGGTCAGCGTGATGGGATTAAAGGTAATGTTATCATTGGGATAATAATGCATGATCTCTTTGAGAGGTTTCTTATCTGTTAATAAGGAAGCAAAAAGAAAATAGGAGATTCAGACAATGTGTGTGTATAGAAAGGTTTGTTTTCATGCTGGCTCCCATACAGTGCAATAAATCTTAAGTTGATTTTCCTCACAGTTGGACACACATTAGTGTCTGTGAATGGCATGAAGGTGACAGGCCAACAGCTTGATGACGGACGTGATGCCATGCAGGTTCTCGCTAATGAGGCAAACTATCCTATTAACCTGAAGTTTGCTCGACCCAAGTTGACCACAAACGAGAAGATTTTCCAGGTGAGTGTTTGTTAGTTCTTTGAAGGTTGTTAATTTTTCATTATATCTTTGAAGACTTTCATTTGTCTATTTTATTTGGCCTTCTGGACAGACTAGCTAGGATGGACAAAATGTGAAGTCTAAACAAACGAATCAGTGAATGACATTGTATATTCA